>NW_026461611.1:0-63321 GCF_021730395.1 Mercenaria mercenaria | reverse complement strand
GTTGTGCCGTGTGTGTGTGTGTTGGTCATGTGCGCGTCCGCGTGCTGGGTTTGCGTTTGGGGAGACCGCGTTTTTAGAACGTGGCTTTCCTTGTTGGATATTTATCTTTGTTTTAAAAGGATTCTATTCTTCAGTGTGGGAAACTTCTCGTTCGGAAAGTTTGTTTGTTTGTTTTGTGTTTAACAACGGGAAACGTGATACTTATTTTTGTAACTAACTTCGCGGGAAATACAATAAACCTTTTTTTAAATATAGACATCATTGTCAACTGAAAATTACATCTGAATTTCCACCGTTCAATTCTTAAAAATCCAAAGAAAAGTTTCATTAAACATTGAAATTTCCTAATTTCAAATTCTTTGAATTGAAAACTCCAACCGGAAAGCTCGTATGTAGATGTAAATTAAATTGCAGGTCAAAGAGATGATCTCAATTTTGTTTGTTTGTTTGTTTTGGGTTTAACGCCGTTTTTCAACAGTATTTCAGTCATGTAACGGCGGGCAGTTAACCTAACCAGTGTTCCTGGATTCTGTACCAGTACAAACCTGTTCTCCGCAAGTAACTGCCAACTTCCCCACATGAATCAGAGGTGGAGGACTAATGATTTCAGACACAATGTCGTTTATCAAATAGTCACGGAGAACATACGCCCAGCCCGAGGATCGAACTCACGACCCCGCGATCCGTAGACCGACGCTCTACCTACTGAGCTAAGCGGGCGGGTGATCTCAATTTTGAAATTGTCAACTTCTCAAACCTTGATGGGGATGTCCCTTCAGCGAGATGATACGGTGTCTATATGTTTTGCAAGAGCTTGCTCAAAGTAAGGGGATTTCTATACTAGAAAGCTTCATATTACCAAAAACGTTATCACAACAGGGTTACCGATATCATAACCTGTGGAAGGTTCCCTGAAATGCAAGATCTGTAACCTCAAATTCCAATTTATTTACTTCTGCCCATGGGCAAGCCCATCTTTTTAACTGGGTACCAAACACCGCTTTTAATGGAATTACACAAAAATGTATCTGTGCACCGACGTATGTGCATATCTGCGGATGTCATTAAATTGTGTGTGTGTATTCGGGTTTAACGTCTTTTTCAACAATTTTTCAGTCATATAAACGACTGTGTCTACTTGTAGCAGTGAGCACAATGCCCAACTTTATAGTGCTGCCTCACTGGAATATCACTCCGTAGACATGTGACATGATACCCCACCCAGTCACATTATACTGACATCGGACTAGTCCTAGCAATAACCTCCTAATACTGAGCGCCAAGCGGGGAAGCTACCATTTTTTACGTCTTTGGCATGCATTTCCACTACCGTCCATGAACAGGCTCAATCAAACCGAGCCTGCAACATGTTCATTTTTTGTCGTGTTGGGCGACCTGTGGAGTTTCTACTTTTTCTATTACACTAGTACTACAGATCTTCGGAACTTTTGAAGAAATATAACACAAACCTTAAAACATTTTGAAACCCCTGCATATAAAAGGGATGCAGTTTGTGAAATTCGGAATATTAAACATAATGCTTATTTTAATAAAATAGTCGCTACGCTTGCCTATCTGAGGGTGCGATGACTAATACAGTGTAAGACTCTGATGCTTTTCTCCTAAATCGGAGTGAGTGGAATTTTGTCTTGCAGCTTGTTTAGTCGTGCCTTTAAAAGTTAGGCTATTGTTGCTGTGACCGCATACAAGTTGTTGAGTACATTGGTGTAATTATACATGTTTTTATGTTTTACTTTATATGATCTGGTATTCTGTCACTAATGTAATAACCTTTCTCAGTGTGGAGTTATTTTATCTACACTGCCTTGTCTAACTTGTTGAAAATAGGGTAAGAGCAATGTTGGCATGCCATAAACGCGTTCGAGCCCCCAGTATTTGCAATTACCGGTACAGAATCCAGGAACACTGGTTAGGTTAACTGCCTGCCGTTACATGACTGAAATACTGTTGAAAAACAGCGTTAAACCCAAACAAACGAACAAATCAGAACTCTAAATTTTGTTAGGGAAGCTTATGTCCCACCAGGACCCTTTCAAATGCTCTAATAAATAGACTCAATCAAACCGATCCTGCTATTAATGAACATCGTTCTGAATGAAAATAAAAAGTACGGGTCATGTTCGATGCAAGCAAAGTACTTTCAGTAAAAAATACACCGGAAAATCTGCTCTAAACAAGACCCAAAATTGTAGTTGTGCGGTATAACATAAGCTTCCCGAACAAACTTTAGATTGCAATTATTTCACGAAGAAAATGCTTCTAAATACATAGCATAGACCTGATATGTGATTTCAGTAAGCACTGGCTAAATATTTAATTGAAGGAAAATGCACTACAGAGTAAATACAAGATAATAAAACATGAAATTATTTTTCCGATAGTTATTGTCCGTTTGATTTGTTCGTTTGTTTGGGTTTAACGCCGTTTTTCAACAGTATTTCAGTTATGTAACGGCGGGTAGTTAACGTAACCAGTGTTCCTGGATTCTGTACCAGTACAAACCTGTTCTCCGCAAGAAACTGGTAACTTCCCCACATAAATCAGAGGTGGAGAACGAATAATTTCAGACTAAATATCTTTTATCAAATCGTCACGGAGAACATACGGCCCGCCCGAGGATCGAACTCACGACCCCGCGACCCGTAGATCGGCGCTCTCCCTATTGAGCTAAGCGGGCGGGTTATTTCCCTTCTGAAAATGAATGTGTAGAAGTTATCTTTATACCGCAACAGTAAAAGTGCATGTAAAACATTATTGATAAGAAGTCAGTAAGCAGCAACAGCCATTAATGCCCTTCTTCAATAACGAGAACTTTTCATGAGATTTAATTGCTTTAAGTTAGCTTACATGTGCTGTTGTTGCTGCGACTGCTGACGTTGTTGTTGTGTATAGGCTTACAGACACTAAATAGAGAAATGGCGCGA
The DNA here is from genome assembly GCF_021730395.1 of Mercenaria mercenaria. Classification (NCBI taxonomy): domain Eukaryota; kingdom Metazoa; phylum Mollusca; class Bivalvia; order Venerida; family Veneridae; genus Mercenaria; species Mercenaria mercenaria. The sequence goes on along the minus strand of NW_026461611.1, from coordinate 60,376 downwards.
ATGAAAATGTTGGCGAATTCAAATTAAAGAAAATTGCAAAAAAGTCTGCTACACGTGATTGTAATACGCGAATCATTTCACGTCCAAACTACCTTTGTTACCTAAAGAACCGTAAAGTGTATGTTTATTTCAAAATTGTTAAAATCCGTTGCAGCTCCGGAGCTATTATACCATTATCATTTTTTAATAATCATCATTATCATTATAACTTTATCTGAATTTGATATTATTACCGTCATTATTATTATTATTATTTCCACATCCATATGACACTAATTTTGCGTTCAAAGGTGCTTTGTAGTATACATTTCGAATCTAAATAAAAGTACTGTAAACGAAGGCAAAAATAAGTTTGCAACATCTGAAACATTAAGGTTTTGACATAGGGTATTGTTAGGATGAGTAATTTCAGCTCATTTGAGAGAGGTATTGAAAGGGTATTTCGTATTATGTGCATGCTTAATTCGGAATAATATAACCAGTGAGAAAAACAACAAGTAATTCCCATAGTACAAACAAGGATTTATATAAGCTTTATTTTGCAAGATCCAGTTAAAAACTATACACGGCAGACTTTTCCCTGGGTTTTCTTTAAATGTAATAATAAATAATAAGATCTGTGAACTGATCATTTGGAAGCATATAACGCCACCAAACTACAAAATAGCGGTTTGATTGAATCTGTTCATGAGAGATGGGACAATGTGCAAAGCGCATGAATTGCATGAATTCGGATGAGACAAATTATTTGGTAATAAATTTCAAAATAATTAACTTATTCAGTTAGTGCTGGAAAACAACCATTTTTAATTTAATGACATAAATTATCTACAGAAAATGGGCGTGGCTGTGGGCAGTCCAATGACACCGTCGTACTCTTCTTTATTCTTGGGAAAGTTTGAAGGAGACTTTATGAAATCTTTAACCATAATTCCAGAGATATGGCTACGGTTTGTAGACGATATTTTCATAGTGTGAAATGACTCACTAGTAAATTTATAGATTTTATCAACAGTTTTCATCCCTCCATTAAGTTTCACCGAACCATTTTGCAGACTTCCGTTACTTTTCTGGATGTCATTGTTTCAAAAGGTAAATCATTTGAAATCGTCACAAACGTTTATGTGAAGGACACAAATGTACATCAGTACATAGAATATTCTTGATCATATCCGAACTCATGTATGTGCGGTATACCATTTAGCCAGGCTTAAAGATATAGACGTATCTTTTCTGATAATACAAAGTTTTATAACATTTTACCGGAATTACGACAATACTTTATTGAGAGGAACTATCATATTATTGTTGACAATGCATTCAACTAAGTTTCCACATTGTCACAGACAGGTGCGCTAAACCAAAGTGAAAACAATGAGTGTTGCATAAGTACTGCGCTTTGTTAAAGTTATCGACCACCAGAAGTCTAAAACAATTGCATTCATACAAACCAATTGTTGCGTTCAAACGTCCGCAGAACATAAAAGACGTATTAGTGAAATCTAAATTTTCGGAACACAACATTAATTTCAGTTCTATTAAATGTAACAGGCGTAGATGCTCCCATTGTTGTAAAATTGTAGAGGATTCATTTATTACCAGTTATGTTGCCGGAGAGAGATACGACTTGCGTTGTGATACTGACTGTACATCTAAAAATATTATTTATCGCATTACATGCAAAAAGTGTTGGTCAGACAAATCAAAATGTATCAAAACGTATGAATAGCCGTCGCTTTGATATTAGAAATTTCTCAGATCCAAATCACTCTTCTTGCGTTGCAGCGCATTTCTATGACCGACGATTTTTCGTTTGTAACATTTGACATTGTAACATTTGACGAATTCGGTCGTTTGTGTAAAGAAAGTATTTGGATACATAAATAAACTAGAAGTTCTTTTGTAGAAAAGCGCATGTCTCCCCCAATGTATAGTCGTATAGACAAGAAGTCAATAGGGGACAGGAGCGAAAGTCAAAGAGACACTGATGGTTGTCTGCAATAGGGATCATCTACTTGGCATGTCCAGTCATTCCGCTAAGTTTTAACATTCTGCGCCTAGTGGTTCTCAAGTTATAAATTGGAAACGGTTTTCCATGTTCAGGCTCCTGTGACCTTGACCTTGACCTTTGATCAAGTGACCCCAAAATCAATAGGGGTCATCTACTCTGCATGCCCAATCATCCTATTAAGTTTCAATATTCCGGGTCAAGTGGTTCTCAAGCTATTGACTGGAAAGAGTTTTCTATGTTCAGTCTCCTGTGACCTTGACCTTTGATGGAGTGACCCAAAAACAATTAGGGTCATTTACTCTGTAAGTCCTATCACCCTATGAAGTTTTAAGGTTCTAGGCCAAATGGTTCTCAAGTTATTGACCAGAAATGGATTTCTGTCTGCTGTGACCTTGACCTTTAATAGAATGACCCTAAAATCAATAGATTTCATCTACTTTGCATATCCAATCATCCTATGAAGTTTCAAGATTCTGAGTCAAGGCGGTTCTCAAGTTACTAACCAGGAATGATTTTACATGATCAAGCCCCTGTGACCTTGGCCTTTAACAGAGTGACCCAAAAATCAATAGGGGTCATCTACTCTGCATGTCCAATTACCCTATGAATTTTCAGTATTCTGGGTCAAGTGGTTCTCAAATTATTGATCGGAAATGGTTTTCCATGTTAAGGCCCCTGTGACCTTGACCTTTAACAGTGACCCCAAAGTCGATGGGGATCATCTACTCTGCATGACCAATCATCCTATGAAGTTTCAACATTCTGGGTCAAGTGGGTCTTAAGTTACTGACCGGAAACGGTTTTCCATGTTCAGGTCCATGTGACCTTGACCTTTAGTAGAGTGACTCCAAACTCAATTGAAGTCATGTACTCTGCATGTCTAATCATCCTTAGAAGTTTCAACATTCTGGGTCATTTGGTTCTCAAGTTACTGTACGAAAACGGTTTTCCATGTTCAGGCCCCTGTGACTTTGACCTTTAATAGAGTGACCCCAAAATCAATAGGCCTCATTTATTTTGCTTGTTCAATCATGCTATTAAGTTTTAACAATCCGGATCAAGTGGTTCTCAAGTTATTGATCGGAAATGGTTTTCAATGTTCAGGCCCCTGTGACCTTGACCTTTAACAAAGTAACCCCAAAATCAATAGGGATCATTTACTCTGCATGGCAAATCATCCTATGAAGTTTCAACTTTCTGGATCAAGTGGTTCTCAAGTTATTGATCGGAAATGGTTTTCCATGTTCAGGCCCCTGTGTCCTTGACCTTTGATGGGGTGACCCTCAAAACAAAAGGGGTCGTCTACACCAGCAGCCCTACCACCCTATGAAGTTTGAAGGTTCTAGTTCAAATGGTTCTCCAGTTATTGACCGGAAATCAAGTGTGACGGACGGACGGATGGAAGGACGGACGGACGGACGGACAGGGCAAAAACAATATGTCTCCCAGTGGGGGGAGACATTAAAAACATGTATCCAAAGGGACTCGATGCAAAATTATTAAATAAACATGTAATTCTCTAATAATTCATTTTTATTAGTATTGTTTGTGCCTATTCGTATTTTTCCTAATTGTCATAGGAACTTTTGTATCATTTTGATCCGATGCTTGTCACATTGTTGCTGATTTATGTTTTGACATTTAAATTCTTTCTTATTAAAATGTACTAAATGTATATATCAGCTATGACGTTGCGTTTATTATACTGCTGTCTGTATATCCGTTGTTTATTATTATTATTCCCTGGAGAAGGCATGTAGCCGAAACGTTGGAATATTAGTAGATTGTAAATTGACTGCGTGTTTGGTTTTTTATCCACTACATGAGAGATAATGAAATATTTAACACCACCCATGCCCCTATCATCGGCTTAAGCGGAATTCTGTTATAGTATAAATGAATGTACTCCATGACCTCAAAGAGAAGAATATAACACTAAGTCCCAGTACGGGGAGACTGTTTACAGTTCCCAAACGGCAATTAAAGACTGCTGTTGCGGTAGTTAATCAAATCTGTGGACAATACCAATGATTTAATATATCATTCTAAAGAACTCCTCCGAGGGCTGTTGTAGGATCTTTTTCAACGTTTAAAATGTCTTCAGTAATGTCAGTGTTATAGCCAAAAATATATTTACCCACTGTAAGAATAATATACAGTAGGTTTGCCTGAACATGATGCTTTTCTACTAACTAATATAGCCTGCTAGTATTATAACAATACATTTCCAAATAACTTGAAAAATTTGTTGTCAAATATTTTCTCATTCAAAAGCTTTATTTGATTGTCATTACTGAATCATTATGAAACCAGAACAATGTCTCTTGTACAATTCATTACATTTCGCTGTTTGTGTGTGTTTTGAGACTGAAGAAGACAACAAACGTTTCCCGAATTATGTACAATACCATTGGTATCGTCTTTTATTTATAGAGAAATCAGAATTTAAAGGAGATAAAAAGATATACGGACTGTCTCACACGAAACCCTTTCTTTTGCACACATAAACAAATAGATGTTTTGCGTGTAAAATGGGTGAAGCTTGTTTTCAAAACATTTAAAACCTTTGAAAAATAAAGGATTTTATATTTCCAGTTTGATTTTCACTAGGTGAAAATATCTATAACGATCTTACATTGTAATAAATTAATATCCGCAGTATAGTGTATGGTATACTGCCTAACTCCGGATTCACTATACGTTGCATTAGAAGATGCGATGGACTTTAAGACCACCTTTTTTAAAATGAAAACAATAAAACATGCAATTTGAAACCAACTGTTTATTTGGCAAATTCTAGTTCCATGTACATTTATAAATTAAGAACTGCATTTAATAAAGAAAGCACATTATTTAAACTGTCAAATGTTATTTATTCTTTATTGTTTTCTAAGTAATGATAGACGAATTTAACTGACAACCAAATTATTTCATATATAGCTATTAATGGTCTATATTGTTTTCTTGACGATAGCCGGACCAGTCCTTAAATGAGCAAAAGCATTTATCCATAATCACATGGCATTCATCGGGAATAATATCCAAAATAAATAGGTTACGCTTGGTCAGTATGTTCCTATTGTGTTTAGCCAATATGCTCTAATCTGTTGTTATATTGAAAGAAATTTAAAATGTATTTGTATGAAAATGAAAATTACCTCTGAATATGTTTTAAGCGAAAACATTATATTTTTAATACAATTTAAAGCCAGGCATATTTGCTAAAGAATATATTTTACTATTTCGTGGACGGAAGTTAACTGTAATGAATATTGTTCGTCAAACTACTTAAATACCTGGATAATACTCTTGACCGACTTGTTGCCATTTTCAGCTTTAACCACCAATCAACATGCATTTTACACAGTAAGCATACTAGGGTGGTCAGTACACCAAAATATTTTCATATGGTAAAGTATTCTTTCTCAGTTAAGAACTAAACAGTTGATTATTATTACACTACACACAAATATCATACAAAAGCTAGAAAATGATACATACAATAAGCAGAACACAGGAAATCATGTTATGTTAGTTACAGACAAAAATAAATATACAGTGCATTATTTGTTTTGAATGTTATATAACTCTTTGTAGTATGATACGTGCGGTAAGAAATTATTGTTAAAAGATAAGATACGTCAGGTAGTAGGTTTAGTTTTCTTGCCTCATTAAGACTTTAAATGTATATTTTATTGTTCATTTTGTATCATGAAACGTTGGTAAAAAATGTGAAATGAGCGAATCGCGTACTTTCCATTTACGTCTTATTTCCATGATATGTTTATTAAGTTATCTGTTTCTTTCATGGAAAAAGTGCGTTTTGATGCAGCAAAAAATTTAGAAATACAAGAATCAATTTTGTGTTCAGAGTTACAAACTGACATTGTGATTTTGGAGGCCAGGACTTGGATGTTCATTAGTATGCAACAGTCTATTAATTACTTGGTATATTATTTTTCAATGTAAGATAATGCAAGATATCATTGAAACTGCAAAACATACTGCAAAAATACCGGCATACACTGACCAAATAAGGCTAAACAGAATAAGCAGATAAACGTTTGAAAATACAGTGTCTCAAGAAATTGCTTGAAAAGTCCAATCAGTCATTTTGTGTCACTGTATTATCAGAATGACTTTCATGAAGTTTAAGTGGCCAGGGAAGAATGTAGCTCTCTTATTTGTGATTGGTCTTTTATATATTTTTGACAACAATGATAATGCCAAACACTTTTAACTTTTACATTACAACCACAAAAATATACTCAAAGTTCAGAATGACTGTGGAGTTAATTTTTTAAGGCCTCATTATTAACCATTGCAGAAGCTAATCAAATAGAAAAAGATCAAGTAGAATCATTTCAGAATGTCACACACAAGAAAGAAACAGTATAATTTGCCGTATCTGTCTTCCTCTTTGACATGCTGAAATTAAATTAATCATGATTATTATTTTTATTACATCATTGTGTGGTATAGATATAGGTACTGTTGACATTGAGTAGAACATTTTTGTCGATTTACAGTTTGCGTGTGTAAAAATGCATTCGTATATAATGTCGTGTATCAATGATGGAAATACGACATAGAATAATTTTGAGTGAAAATTGTAAGATATATAATAACTTATCTTATTTGTTTTTAAATATCCAGATTCTATTGAAATAAAATTAAATGTATTCATAAATTGTTCGATACTCACACTCTCAAGCATGACGTAACAACACAATTGTAGCAAGAGCAGACAGTACCATTGTAATAGCCTCAACTTGTACAGATGCAGCTGAAACAAAAGGTTTTGAAATATAGAATAATTTATTTTAACTAGTTTGATTTTCTTCATTTAATGGGCAGAAGTTTTCCATGTGTACGATAGTCTTATGATGTGTTTGAAAAAACAACAACTTGTTTTAAATCCAGCTGATACTGAATTTCTACATTAGGTCATATTGGTCTATTAGGCTATATAGGACGCTTTCCAAATCATAGCTTTCAATAACTACCAGAACTGACATAATCATGATGAAATTATTCCGTAGGAAAGCGACACTGTCCATTGTTATGCAAATGCTTTCTGTATTAGTTTGATTGAACAGAAGTAAGGACTGTAGCCTCTGAGCTAGAAGTCCGTGTCATGCAAGGGATACGTCGTCTTGCTAGGGTTAATCATAACCGGTTAAGAAAAAATACCTTAAACATTTCACCTTTAAATTTGGCATTGACTTTTAAACTATGGGTCAGGGTTCTTGTACGTGAAACTTGTCTTGTTATGCAGAATGTTTGCACCAAAATATTCAAATATAATACAATGCGTATAAGAGTTATAGGAATGAAGCAAAATCTTTGACCTCTAATTATGACCTTTTCGTTTGAATTAAGTACAGTTACTGTAAGCGTTATTATAGCGCAGTTAGCACTAGTTGCTATCGCGCTTATTCAAACCCCAGCCATGATATTGCTTTTTTTCAAATGAACACTGATACGTTCTATTTAAAGTGCAATTAATGCCAGTTGACACTGAAAGATATTTGCGCTGTCTTTGATAGAAAATATAATAACTTAAATTTAATTTAATTACTTAAATTTAATTTATAAAATTAACCTGAAGTAAAGGTATTTTGTACACATATATCTTACTGAATTTGGATTATGGCCAACTCCCTTTGTAGCATTTGGCCGTTTTCGGAAGCTTGCACACTCGCGAAAACAGAACAATACATTGTTCCCAAACAATACGGACTACGGAATTATATATAACGAGACTACAGAATCATATTTAATGACAATAAATAGATATATGGAAAGTAATGTTTTTGATATTTGTGAGATTTGATGATTTTATCCCTTGAAATATAAGTTTAAACAATGAGCTTCTGTAATGAATATATGCTCTATTGAATAAAAGGAAGTTATAAAAGACCTGGGATTGTATAATATATGTACTACCAGGGGATCAAACGTAAAATATTGTTGTAGGAGTCCTTATGTGAGGAGTTGTTGTTGTGGGAGTCAAAATGGCGGAAAATGACATTTGTTTCTGTCGAGAATGTTCTGAAAACTTCGTAAGTGTAACTTTCTTTGCAGTTTTCTTTTAATTTCAATATGGCCAGTCCAGAGAGCTATGTTTTGGCTTTAATCGGCAACAATCGTTGGCTAAATAGACTTAAAAACGTTTTGTCCTAAATTCAAATTGGCTGCAGACAAATTGAAATGTGGACAGTAATTGCAGTATAGTATTTTTCATATTTATCAACATTTTGAAGTTGTGGTATTTGGTCAACAACAAAGCGTGACTCTAATAAATATATACATTAACAATCATTTTTATGAGATTTTGTTATTTTGCCATACTGCTCAAAATAAAGACTTGTTCCTTTAAAGCGAATGTGTTTATATCTTTTCTGCTAGTGTAAGATGGTTTAATTGCAAATCAATCCAGAATGGGAAAAATGTGTCAAAATAATTATTTTAAGGTCAGTTGTCAGAACTTATATTGTAAACTTCTTAAAATTGTACAAATGTACCTTTATCTGTAACTAAAGTTAATTGTGTTTAGTAAATTATGTAAAGGGACTATATAATCACTTAACTGTATTTTTGTGTAACCTTTTAACAAAACGTTTTCCAATACATGTATAAGTTCCACCGAGAATTGACCTCTTAATTATACTTGTAACATATCTTATCCTTCCGGGCTTTTTTAAAATTCTACCCATCTAGCAGAAAAATATCAACCCATCTAGCAGAAAAATATCATAGAGATATTCACTTTGACCAATATGTGCATAACACTGCTTAATTTTGAATTAGCTTACACTTTTCAATGATACCCAGACTCATTCTCGCCAGACCTGAACCCATGACCTTCCATCAATGTTTATCCACAACAAGAAATTGTCATAGAGTCATCCCCACAACAACATAACATGCATAAAGTGAAAAATATCAGCGATAAATGTAATTATGAGCGTGAAAATTGAGAAAAAAGTGAATGTCTTTTAAAATATTACTCCAAATCAGCCAACTGGTGCCTTCAATAATTTTTTTGTTCTTAAATCTATTTAGCCAAGGATTGATGCCGATTAAAGCCAAAACATAGCTCTCTGGACTGGCCATATTGAAATTAAAAGAAAACTGCAAAGAAAGTTACACTTACAAAGTTTTCAGAAAATTCTCGACAAAAAACCCGTCATTTTCCGCCATTTTGACTCCCACAACAACAACTCCTCCATAAACACAACACGTTACATTCGACCCCCTGACTACGCGCATTTTAATGTTAGATATTGATTTATCTGTGGACGTTTTAAATTGGTATCAACATTTTATCTAAATTTCCTTTTCTGAATATTCTTCAAATTCGATATGTGTTAATCGGTGCCGCGCTAAATCAAAACAAAGATTATAACACAAAACCGCCGATTTTCAGGCTAGCGGTAAAATAGTGCTGCGCTTATACAAGAACTAGTACGGTGATTGCTTACTCAAGTTAATTTAGATAGACATCTGTTCTTACAACCAGACAGAAAAATGACATAAATCTTTTGCCTGAATACCTACGTATGCACAAAAATGATCTTAAATGTTCCACCTCCAAGTCCCATAAAGTTATTGGCCGGAGACGATTTTCGAAACACTGCTACAAACATACATTTGCATGTATATACGCATGGAAACAAAGACATGGGTAACTCTGTATTCACCCACTCTATTTTAAGGACGAGGGCATAAAAAGGATTAATAAAAAATCATGAAGCAGACGAAAGATGGTACTAGAGAAAGAAAACTATTTACCAGCATTTTCAGACACGCAGGTGTCAACATTCATCGTGAAACTGGGGCTACATGTACATTTACCAGCGTTTGAATCACACAGTGCATTTTTAATACCTTTACACTCATCTCCGTTTGCTGTACATTTTGTTCCGCTTACAGCTGAAAAATTTAAACTTGCATGAATTGTAAATGGTTATAACACTTTTTTACTGTTTAGTTTGTCTAAATGGTTAATTTACTGTTAAGCCTTTAGGTAGTCACATTTACATAAAGTACCACTTGTTAAACATTCAAACATCACTCAAAAAAGACTTGGGGCCACCGTGACTGTGTGGTTAAGGTCGCTGACTTCAAATCACTTGCCCCTCATCGATGTGGGTTCGAGCCTCACTCGGGGCGTTGAATTCTTCATGTGAGGAAGCCATCCAGCTGGCTTACGGAAGGGCGGTGGATCTACCTAAGTGCCCACTCGTGATAAAATAATGCACGGAGGGGCACCTGGGGTCTTCCTCCACCATCAAAGCTGGAAAGTCGCCATATAACCTATAATTATATCGGTGCGACGTTAATCCCAACAAAATAAATAAAATAAACCAAAAAAGACTTATTTATACTGGGACCTTATTAAGGCTATAGCAATCAGTTCGTTTTTAGAATGAACTTAAAACTGACAATTAAAAAAAAACAATAGCAAATATTTTCTTGCTAATGAAGTAGTCAGAAATGCCAATAATCAGATTAAGGGTAAATGCCACAGTTGCTTATATGTATATAGGCAAAGATTTTCCTACAAACAGAATTTCTTAAACTTCATGTACTGACTGAGAGTCATGTATGTTTAAAATAAAAATATATATTAAAAATCATAAGCTTGATCTCGAATTATCTACCCTTGAAAATCAGAAAATACAAAAAAATCTAATTTTCAAGGGCAGATAATTCAAGATCAAGGCAAGAAAACTGCGTTTTAATTTATATTTCTGTTTCAGACTTCATTGCAGTCAGTATACAAGGTTTAAAGTAATTCGGCCCATTGGAAGACTAGGACTTTGCTGTATTATTTCGTCATTTTCCTAGTTAAGGACATATGCTACAGTGTCTATATTGACATTGGGCAAAAGTTTCTTACAGACAGAATTTCTTCTTTAAATTGTGTTTACTGACAGGGAATCAAATCAAAAATAAAAATATGAAATAAAACAAATCATACGTTCCCAGCCTTAGTCATGAATTATCTGCCCTTGAAAGTCGGATAATACTGAAAAAACTATTTTCAAGGGCAGATAATTCAATATCAAGCCCAGGTACCTATGATTTTTAATACATATTTCCGTTTTAAACTTGATTCTCAGTCAGTACACAAAGTTTAAAGAAATTCTGTCCATAGGGAAAATTTTGCCGTATATACATATAAGCAACTGTGGCATTTACCCTTAAGTACGTTTTATCAGAAACAGAATGAGATGATATTACTCATATCATAACAACAGAAAGTAGATAGTACATCTAGTCAGGAAATATACACATTCATTCTTAAAAGTCAACACTCAAATTTGATCTTTAGCAATTACACATGTTATCTATGTATTGATATTATTTCTGGAATGCACCCACACATTAAAATGCTGAATTATTATTTTGACCTAGCTCATGTAATACAGAAAGTTAACCATTTTTGACACACTGTAAAATGTAGATAAACAGTTGGAATGTACTTTCATTTGCGTATGTTATAATTTATCAGGAATCCAATTTGTTGCAATATTAAAAATACCCAAATGAATTGCCACTATATTTCACAATTTACATATAATAACTACAGATGTGTTGAATATGTATGACTGTATTTAGTCTTTACCAAATCAGTCAATCCGGCATGTTGAATGAAAAGAAAATATTTACTTAGTGTACAGATATTTTTCTTTTCTTCATATTCAGCTTTACAGACACATTTGGAACTTTCACACACTGTATTGGCATCACCTGTACATGCTCCACCTCCGGTGCATCCATTGCCAATTACTAAAATTGATATTGATGCAGCATGTACTTAAATTATGATAATTTGACACCTTATCATATCATTAAGTATAATATTAAATATAATCTTTACCACATACCCATTCCCACCAAAAAATAATTTCTCGCCCGCTTGCGAAAAGTTAGTTCGAAATTGCATATTTCACATATCTTAGTAGAAACACACTACAAACCTCGGCGTTATGCAACATTATGATAGGGAAATGTAGAATGTAACAATGTTGCTCATAATTGGCATGTTATCTAGAGATCAATAGTTTTACAAATTAGTGAAAGGTTTTCAAGATATCGTGTCATATTTCACTTTCAAAGTCTCGAATTAATGTAAGTAACCTCTGATAATTAAATTCTTTATCTGTTTAATCTGCACTACATGACAACACTCAAGTGCAAATCTTATCATGTTTGTATTTGTTTCTTTACAAGTGGCATTCGAATAACTGGCTGTTAAAGAAATTCAGCTATAAAAAAAGAAAGAAAAAGAAATATGTAACACCGCTTTAAATCATAAGTTATGTTTTGCATAACTATAACACAACTATTCAAATGGCTCAAATACTGCAGCTCGACCGAAAAGAAATCTTTTCGCTTTTTGGGGCAGGTCGCGATTTCCTGCATGACAGTCAAGTACTTTACATTTCATTTGATACAGAAAGATTTCAGAATAATAAACATGTATAGATTCTATTCGTTTTTTAAATAAAAAATCCTAATTTTTATCAGTGTCATTAAATTTGCAAAAAAAAAGTCAGACGGCCCGAAAGTAGGAAAGTGCTCTATGAACTATAGTGCAAATACTAAACGTTATAAACAGTGTACGTTTTGAAGTAAATATTTGAACAGTTTGCCTCAATATATCAGTGATTCTAGAACTATCTCTTCTTTTAAATCCAGGGTCAATGAACATTTTCTAAATTCTATTTAACTTTTACAACTTTGTGCTTTAATTTTTTTCTAGTAAGTTTCAACTTTTTCAGATAGATAGTCTAGTCATTTAAATGTTTAATTTTTACAACATACGCTTTAAACATATTTTAGTATGTTTCAATATGTTCAGATAGATAGACTAGTCATAGTCTAGTCATTTTAATATTTCACGGCAACTCAGAATAATTCTCACTCATTGATATCTTCCTATGTCATACAGCACTAAATCTCAAGGACCACAATGGAAATAAAAGTTTATTTTAACTCTTTTTTTTATATGTGTTATTCTTGACATATTATGTTGATTGACATGGTTATATTAATTCAGACATTGTTTATTGTTTGTTGTATGTATTGATATCATACTTGCCATGTAATTGGACACTTTGTGTTGAAATCTATCTATCTATCTATCTACAAATATATAATTACTGAAATGTTTGAATAAATTTAATTGTTCTATGAGAAATAATAGTAAGATTGAAAAACAACCTTGCAATTGATAACGAATGAGTTAATAGTATACCATGATGCTTCTTAACATTAGCACAAATATGTGTCAAGATTAAATGAAAAAACATTTTCTATCAAGCTATTGTCAATTTACGTCTATGTATAGGTTTGTTCACCTTTTACACATTTATCCACCTTTTCTGTGAATCCTGTATTACACGCGCACTTCGTGTTACTGCATACAGAGTTATCTATATTAGGACAGGCTGAATTTCCCGTACAGTCTGTTGTCGTAACAACTGAAATATATTTGAAAGAATGTTCTTTTCATTATGTATCAAATGTATGATGTATCATAGATCTGTTCCTGGTGGCTTGGATCTGCTGGCTGATCTAGGTTGTATCGCTTGTTGGACCACTTGCATTGGCTGTCACACGGTGATGCTCATTTGATTATCATTTAAAACATATATTGTATAATGTGAAATATGTGATATGTAGAAATTATATATATGTAATTCAAATTTGAGTGGCCATTTACTTGTGTTTTATTATGTATATATCATGTTTTTATACTGTAAGCATGTAAATGGACGAGACTGAAATAAACGAATAAGTCATTAAATCATATCAAATGTATGATAGTATTGAATAATATTGTTAAATTCGGAGTCACACGTGTTATGGCGTTTTATTAGCTCACCTGTCACGAAGTGACAAGGTGAGCTTTTGTGATCGCGCAGCGTCCGTCGTCCGTCGTCCGTGCGTACGTGCGTCCGTGCGTAAACTTTTCCTTGTGACATCTCTAGAGGTCACATTTTTCATGGGATCTTTATGAAAATGGGCCAGAATGTTCATCTTGGTAAATTCTAGGTCAAGTTCGAAACTGGGTCAAGTGCCATCAAAAACTAGGTCAGTAGGTCTAAAACTAGAAAAACCTTGTGACCTCTCTAGAGGCCATAATTTTCAAAGCATCTTCATGAAAATTGGTCAGAATGTTCATCTTGATGATATCTAGGTCAAGTTCGAAACTGGGTCACGTGCCTTCAAAAACTTGGTCAGTAGGTCTAAAAATAGAAAAACCTTGTGACCTCTCTAGAAGCCATATATTTCAAAGATCTTCATGAAAATTGGTCAGAACGTTCATCTTGATGATATCTAGGTCAAGTTCGAAACTGGGTCATGTGCCGTCAAAAACTAGGTCAGTAGGTCAAATAATAGAAAAAGCCTTGTGACCTCTCTAAAGGCCATATTTTTTATGGGATCTGTATGAAAGTTGGTCTGAATGTTCATCTTGATGATATCTAGGTCAAGTTCGAAACTGGGTCATGTGCGATCAAAAACTAGGTCAGTAGGTCTAAAAATAGAAAAACCTTGTGATCTTTCTAGAGGCCATATATTTCAAAAGATCTTCATGAAAATTGGTCAGAACGTTCATCTTGATGATATCTAGGTCAGGTTCGAAACTGGGTCACGTGCCATTAAAAACTAGGTCAGTAGGTCAAATAATAGAAAAACCTTGTGACCTCTCTAAAGGCCATATTTTTCATTGGATCTGTATGAAAGTTGGTTTGAATGTTTATCTTGATGATATCTAGGTCAAGTTCGAAACTGGGTCATGTGCGGTCAAAAACTAGGTCAGTAGGTCTAAAAATAGTAAAACCTTGTGACCTCTCTAGAGGCCATATATTTCAAGAAATCTTCATGAAAATTGGTCAGAATGTTCACCTTGATGATATCTAGGTCAAGTTTGAAAGTGGGTCACGTGCCATCAAAAACTAGGTCAGTAGGTCAAATAATAGAAAAACCTTGTGACCTCTCTAGAGGCCATACTTTCCATGGGATCTGTATGAAAGTTGGTCTGAATATTCATCTTGATGATATCTAGGTCAAGTTCGAAAGTGGGTCACGTGCCATCAAAAACTAGGTCAGTAGGTCAAATAATAGAAAAACCTTGTGACCTCTCTAAAGGCCATACTTTTCAATGGATCTTCATGAACGTTGGTCTGAATGTTCATCTTGATGATATCTAGGTCAAGTTCGAAACTGGGCCATGGGCGGTCAAAAACTAGGTCAGTAGGTCTAAAAATAGAAAAACCTTGTGACCTATCTAGAGGCCATACTTGTGAACGGATCTCCATAAAAATTGGTCAGAATGTTCATCTTGATGATATCTAGGTCTAGTTTGAAAATGGGTCACGTGCCATCAAAAAGTAGGTCAGTAGGTCAAATAATGAAAAAACGTTGTGACCTCTCTAGAGGCCATATTTTTCATGGGATCTGTATGAAAGTTGGTCTGAATGTTTATCTTGATGATATCTAGGTCAAGTTTGAAACTGGGTCAACTGCGATCAAAAACTAGGTCAGTAGGTCTTGAAATAGAAAAACCTTGTGACCTCTCTAGAGGCCATACCCTTGAATGGATCTTCATTAATGTTGGTCAGAATGTTCACCTTGATGATATCTAGGTCAAGTTTGAAACTGGGTCACGTGCCTTAAAAAACTAGGTCAATAGGTCAAATAATAGAAAAACCTTGTGACCTCTCTAGAGACCGTATTTTTCAATGGATCTTCATGAAAATTGGTCAGAATTTTTATCTTGATAATATCTAGGTCAAGTTCAAAACTGGGTCACATGAGCTCAAAAACTATGTCACTATGTCAAATAATAGAAAAAACGACGTCATACTCAAAACTGGATCATGTGGGAAGAGGTGAGCGATTCAGGACCATCATGGTCCTATTGTATTTTTATGTCTGATCAAGAGATTTTGATCTTTGACGTAAAATAATGACTTAATATTTAGCCGATATATTAAATGTTGTTAGTAAGGTTCCTCAAAGATATAATTACTGAACTGTTTGAATAAATTTAATTGCTCTATGAGAAATAATAGTTAGATTGAAAAACAACCTTGCAACAGGTAACAATTGAGTTAATAGTATACAATGATGCTTCTTGACATTAGCACAAATATTTGTCAAGATAAAAGAAAAACATTTTCTATCAAAATATTGCCAATCTTCGAGTATGTATAGGTTTGTTCACCTTTTACACATTTATCCACTTTTTCTACGTATCCTGTATTACACGCGCACTTTTTGGTACTACATACGGAGTTATCTATACCAGGACAGGCTGCACTTCCCGTACAGTCTGTTGCAGTAACAACTGAAAAATATTTAAAAGAATGCTTTACATGTACTTTTCATTATATATCAAAAGTATAAAAGTATTGAATAATATTGTGAAATGTATAGCCACACGTGAAATCCATGTATGATTATCGATTTATTCATTCAGTTTAATAACACTTAGAAGTGACGTTTATTCTAACACATTTTCTATCTAATCCTGTTGTTTCTGTAGTAATATGTCCCTAAGTTTCTTTTATTTGTCGCCGTTAAGTATAGGTTAATAAATGGGAGAGCGGTGCCTTTGAGTGATAATGGCCCTGGCAAGGTGATAATAGCCCGAGGGCTATTATCTTTTTCAGGGCCATTATCACTCAAAGGCACCGCGCTCCCATGTATTTACCTGTTTATTACATGTTTACCTATAATATAGTAAGAAATGGGGTTTTTGTGTCATTTATATGGGCAGGCCTACTTGCGTCTTCTGGCACAATAAATTTCAGCTTTTCAGTTTCTATATTATTTGTATAAGAGTCTATTTACTGTATAAAATCAAATACCTGGATAGTTTTACTTTCTTGCTTATTGCATAATTTAGGGAGAAAAATACGCTATTTCACGAAGAATACACGATGTTACGCTCAAGATGATAAAATAAAACGGAAATATTCTCTGTTTTACCTCCATGAAACGCCATGACGTCATTTTTGTTTACGGACGTTAATTTCCCGCGCTAACGCCAGGGCCATTATCGATAATGGCCCCGGGGCTTATTATGATAATGTGATAATACACGACGCAATGCGATAATGGGAGAATTTTCAGCACAAATTTGTTACTATTTATAGGTACTCGTGTAATAAATATAACTCATCCACTTTAAGGGTATGTATGCCTTGGATAAAATAGGATTAGATTAAATAGCATTACGAGGTAAATGTTCAAGCTCGGCATTAATATAATATAAATTGTATTTAATCATATATCCTACCTACTACGAGGAAGATGTAAGATATATTTATTTCACATTTTGTGAAATCGAACGAGAACATCATTGATCGAAAATTTGATGATTTTAACAGAAAAGAACAGAACAGAACAGAATTTTATTGAGACTTGTACATCGTACATCGTCTAAACAGCAATATTTACAATATACATAGTCACGTTCATACAATTTTAAAGAAAGTAACAAACATGTTATTAACAACTAGAAAAGAGAAAACATTACCTAGACATATATTAATATATAATCAAATATAATGTAATTAACAAAGGAAGTGAGAATACAATGACATGTATACCTTATAATGTATTAATGATAACCAAATTTCTGTTTTTGATTGCCTCTTTGATATATTTACACACATTAATAAGCTCATCTTTGTTGATCGAATTTAGTAATGAATGGAACTTAAAAACTGATGGATTTTCAAAATACTGTCGCTTAATATATAACAAGTGTATTATTAAACAACTATACCCTTTACACATGTGCTTCCGTCAGTTAGGTCTTCGTCAAAACCAGTGTTACATTTACACTTTAATACTCCTACAGTTTTGTCACAAGCTGAGTTTGTAATATCATTACACTCTGTCCCTCCATCGGTACAAGCAACCTCTGATACCGCGACTGCAATTATTAACTTTGAAAAAGTTTACTGCCAAAAAAGGGAATTTCATATAACTAATGAATTTTGTTAATGCATGAAGCACCTAAACACTGAAGTGCAATTTTATTTGGGTATAAACTTAAATGTAAAAGTCTTTGGCAAATCGAGCCCATGAATATATCATTAAGATATTTGCCATAGTCAAACAATATTGGAATGCCTTAATGGCAAGGTTGCATTTTCATGCTAGTCTCATATCTCATAAACATGTCAGTTTTTTAACTCATCTATTTTACATTATACTATATATGACTCACCACAGCAGGATGGCCTGAATACTGTAAACAAAACTCCTGTTAGAAATCCACAACGCTTCCAAGTAATCTAAATTCAAATGTCTTTGTTTTATTTTCACAATTTATATACATGTAGAATCATTTTCAAAACGAGTATTTTCAATTTAAATCCAACTATTATTTCCTACCAACACACATAAATTATACAATATAATGATTCGGAGTGAAAATTTCACACAATTTTACAGAATGAATTATTTTTCTAAGACCAAATGCTACTGCAAAACAACTTTTATTAACTTAATTTAAATTACCTTTTATTAATGAATAAAAAACAATTGATCTAACTTGGAACATACAAGTAGTAGTCTCAGTAAGGTATCCAAGTATATAAGTATGTAAGTATGTATGTAAGTATATAACATATTAAATTGAACTAGACTGAACAAGATCAGTTAAACGTTACAATTTCAAAATAACAATAATTGTTAGTTTTAATTTCATAAACGGCTGTTATTTAAAGAGCATGTAACAAAACATTTTGTTCCCGAATATAAATCAAATCTGTACGAAGATCCTATTAAAATCATAAAACGCAACCAAGCAAAAATAATAGCAGGTTTGATCGAGTTGTTCATGAGAGGTAACGAAAAGAGCAACACCCCTCACGCCCATTTGCGCCGGCTTATAACAACACTGAATCAATACATTTTAGGGCCGCCGCACTTCATTTAAGTCATTTACAAGAATCAGTATTTTATTACCAGGTTATTTTACTACATTCCGAATGTATAAGATTAATGTAATTATTGTATTCTTTTATAATATTGTAACTACAATTAGTATAAAATCAGGGTTTAAATCATCTGCTAAACGTGAAATAAAATGAAATAAACCTATTTCTACCAAAAGAGGTATCACAAAAGCAACATTCCATTTTGTCTATCTCAGTAGCATTCCTTACCACGGTGTGGTTACTTTTTAAGTGTATAATGTGATACGACTTATAAAAACATTATTCACAGACTCCAAACTATCACGCCCACCTAGCGTTTGCTTATGCAGAACTTTATTAGAAAATAACTAATTACATCTTTTCCGCTAAAGTAGCTGTTAGTGGGCGTGAGGGGTGTTGCACTTTTCATTACCTCTCATGAATAAACTCAATAAAACAAAAACAATGAAAAATATCAAACAGGGAATGTTATGTTCCAAAAACGCCGCCCTCAAAAGAAACAACAAAAAACAACGAAACCCACAGCACGCACACTACAAACCTGCTATTGTTTTTGCTTGTTTGCGTTCTATGATTCTAATAGGATCTTCGAACAGATTTGATTAATATTCGGGAACAAAATGTTTTGTTATATGCTATACTATATGTTATATTTTATGAGATATTTAGATAAATGACTCGGATTTAGACTCATTTATATAAAAATAACTCTTCTTTACATCTTAGAAAATCTTATTCTACTAATACATGCCTAGGGCTCCTCATGCATTATATCAGAAACAAAAGTTCTAAAGGTTTGATTCTGTTAAATTAACGTTAGATTTACAAAAATATTTTGATACTGATGGTCATGATATTTTTTTTGTGGTAAACAAAAGGTAAATGTGTTAAAATACTGATTGGTACATGTCATTTGATAGGTAAAAAAGAAAACAAACACTTAGTGAATAAAAGTGTTAGGGGTAGTTTAGTCTTCTTTTGTGTTTGTTATGTGTAAATGACATGACCATTAGCATAGATTGTAATTGTTTTAATATGCTGATAACAGCGCAATTCCTCTCCTCTAAAGAGCTCAATGTTATATCATCCAAACTCGGAAAAGTGTTAGAGCCTTGTTCATCTTCGTTAGTCCACAATAAGTTGTCGCTTCATCTTTTTGGATAAGAGCGCGAAACAAGTTTAGCGTTTTAAAACTGTTTCAATGGATATATTATTGAGCCTAAACACAACATATTGAATTTAGCCGGTTAAATTCTCGTCTAAAATTTTTATGTTTAGACAAAAAAAGACTCAAATTTCATTGATTTAATTTTATTCTAATTCCACTTGAGTAAAAAGGAGGGAGGGTCTTTTCACCCTAAGATACCCCAAAACCCTAGGACACCTAAAAACAATAATTATCCTATTGTTTAGTATTAAAATGTCAAAATAATAACATATTTCAATGTTTTAGGTGATAAATTTCTTTTTTTCTGAATCATAAAAAAAGAAACTTTAGAACATAATAATTCAAAGGGAACAATCCAAAAAGCTTAACTATGATAAAGCCTAAAGTAGATCCAGTTATTTCCCTTTCATGCAGAAGTTATTGTGTTTGTAAAATATGTTAGTAAATTTGAGTAAAAAATAAAATGTTTTTAACTGTAAGGGCGTCCGGGATCTGCAAAATGACTATATCCAAGGGAAATAAATAAATATGCAATGTATATAGTAACGTTGGCTTTACCTCCCTTTCACATTATAATAACAAGTTTGTTCCAGCTGATGTTTTTAGATGCATTTCCTTGAACAAATCTATTCTTAAGGTTAGCTTAACTGTATTAGATTGTCTTTAAAATATATTTTTTTCAATAAATGATACAAATAAATTAATATTCCAGGTGTCTTGGGGTGTTTTGGGGTGTCTTGGGGTGAAAAGACCTTCCGGTAAAAAGAATATTACATAATTGATTCAAATAATTAAAATAATTCCAAAATTCATATGAAAAACTTAAAATTTGTAAAATTATGGGTATGGTACTTTGGCTATTTCAAGGGCCGTAACTCTGTAATTAGCAATAAAATCTCAAGACGAATTCCACGTGAGCAAGGTCACATCATGATAAAGACTCATGCAGGGTTTCATGAATTTACATCAAATACTTTTTGAGCTAGACACGTAATTAGGTGAAAATATGCATTTTTGACTGTTTCAGGGGCCATAACTATAGTGGGTGAAACCAGACGAAAAATAGGAGGTGTGCAAGTTTATGTCACGATAAAGACTCGTGCAAGTTTTCATCAATTGATATCAATTACTTTTTGAGCTAGGTACGCCACAAGGTGAAAATGTGCAATATTTTGACTATTCAGTGCCCATAACTCTAGAAATAGGGGCGGAGTTAGATGACAAATAGAAGATGCGCAAGTTCATATCATGATAAAGACTCACGTAAGGTTTCATCAACTTATTTGAAATACTTTTTGAGCTAGGTGCGTCACAAGGTAATAATGTGCATTTCTGACTATTTCAGGGGTCATAACTATAGAAATAGGGAATGGAGCCAGACGAAAAATAGGAGATGCGTAAGTTCATATCATAATAAAGACTCATGCAAGATTTTATCAATCAATATGAAATACTTTTTGAGCTAGGTGCGTCACAAGGTGAAAATTTGCATTTTTGACTATTTCAGGGACCATAACTCTGGAAATAGGGGTCGGAGCCAGACAAAAAATAGGAGGTGCGCAAGTTCATGATAAAGATTAATACAAGGTTTCATCAATTTATATGAGATACATTTTTTCGGACGCACGGACGGACGGACGCACGGATAAGACCAAATCTTTATGTCCCCTCCACTGAGTGACTGGGGTACAACAAACCGGAATCTGTGCTTAGGTTGCGCAGAAACAACACCTGGAAATCCCCTTCAGAAATTTGAAACAGTAAGGGCTCACTTATTAGAGCAATGAAGACATAGTTTGTTAATTGCACTAGCTGACCTGATAATTGCGAAAAGTTTTAAATATCATTTTTAAAGTATAATTCATAAAAATGAATATGTTTGTTAATTGCAAATAAATTGTAGAAATTTCTCATGTGGTAACTTCAAAATACCGACGTCTTTAGTATTTATTTCTTTATTTATTTATTTATCTATACACTTGTTATGATCGTATAGTATATTCGTAGTAAGAATGTTACCAAGGGCACTATTTGAAACAAACCTTTGGGCTTCCATGAGCAATCCAATGTTATTGCAATCTATTATTTACCATGTATATACGTAATGTTTCTAGTTTGATACCTCTTGGAGTTTCTCTAATCATTTTTTTCAAGTTACCACAGTTTTTACAGTTCTTACAGTAAGTGCATTACTTACTTGCTGTCGAAACAATATCTTAAAGCGACTAACTCACACATCGTGGTGTCAGGTTTTAAAAGATCTAACTTTTGCTATATTCACCTATATGCTGCATATTCGATGTTCTAACAATAATTTTCATCATATTCTGTTGAAACTCGTTGTTTTCCTAATAAATTTAAGATAAAACATTCGTCTACAATTTGTGATAAGGGTTTCTCGGTTTATAAAATAAACCGGAATTCCCGTCAACGAGCACCTTGCAAACATCACGTGACAGTGAGAGAAACTAACACCAAACATCTTATCAATATAGAGCGCAATATTATGACGTTTTGAAAATTAATATAAACAAATAAAACAAAAACATAAAACGAAGTCAGCTTAACGATGCAGTCAGTGATTTCTCGTTGGCCGGGCGGTTACGGTATTCGTGTTATACCTTTTCGCCGTGAGTTCGATTTCAAGACCCGTTAAATTTTGTCTTTAAAACTGTATTTAATTTCTTTTTCTTCAATACGATTCAGTGAAGACAAAACGAGCAAGAATACAATCTTACACTTCTCTTTAATAAAAGCATTGCCCGGCCATAATTTCAGGATCGATTGATTTAATGATACTACCAATTTTATGCGAAAATAAACAAAACAATAAATTAGAAACCAAAGAAAAACAAACTTACACGAAGTATGTAATGCAAACTGAAAAAAATATGGATCGAACTCCTGACGGAAAGGTTTAATTAATACGAATACCGTAACAGCTCGGCCAACGAGAACTCACTGACTAATTCGTAGACTTAATGTTATTGTTTTGTTATCACTTCTAAACGCCATAATACTGTGCGCTACCTATAGTTCCGGTTTTGAGGTCAACGATGTTTTAGTACTTTTAATAATGGAACGGTCCGTTGTTAAGGTAATGTTATTCAGTGCGATAGTGGTTCTCACCTAAATAAGGCAAAGTAAATCATGCTGATTTCCCTTATCGGTAGACGAGTCTATACATTGAACCCTCAAACTACATGCACAGGTTTGGTTTGCTGCCCACGTGATGATAGCGTCTAAAAAGACTGTCGCGTCTCGTTCTATATTTATCAATGTTTACGAAAAAAAATTGCAACGGTTTATAAAAGTTTATGAGAAAAACTGCAAAAACTTGAATGTTCCCGTAATTCTGGAAACTATAAACTGGTCAGCAATTATGTTTCATGTAAATTTATGAAACAGTGGCGGCATTTTGCCTTTCGATGATAAATTATTTTAAAAATCACAAATACAATGTGTAGGTTAGACGCTTTAAAACAGCATTATATGATATTTAAGGCTTTAACAATGAATTGATTGCTTTACAATGTGTGTGATGAATATAATCAAATAACCATTTGTTAATTGATTTTTCTATATTTTAATAGTAATGTATGTCGATATTAATATGTTTAAATATTTAACTTGTATATTTATGTATACATTTTGTATATATTAACCTGAATAAACATCAATCAAACAAAATTTGCAATTTATGTTCTGTGAATATTATAAGGGGTGTAGCTAGGTAGGTAGATTAGACAGATTTGTACAATGTTCAGATAAATTACCACAGTAAAAAATGTCAGTGGAGCTTTTTCGGAAACACGAACACACTTATGAATACATTAAAGTGGCAATTTATAGTTGCGCTGACATTTCGTATGAAAAATTATGAAATACCGTAAATTCAAGGTATATCTTATCTACTTCCATAAGTCTGAAATGTGTGCGAAATCGGTTGAATAATTGCATAAAAAACAGAAAAAATACTCGGGTAGCACTGATTGGACGTATGCGTCTTATTCATATGCAAATTAGTTTCGGTTTGTACATCACACTTGATTACAAAGATAAAAAAACTACTAATCTGATTGAAAAATATGAAGATTTTAATCAATCTTATACCAATACATTTACTAATTAGTACTAGTAGTTTCAGAACACTGTCATATAATGCCATTTTGTATGTTTACATAGCGTGTGTAAACTGTCGGTGTTTTCCCTTATGGTTTTGATACGCTAAAACAGAGATCACGTCTCAATTTAGTCAATGTTTACACGTTTTCGATAAGATGTTTAGCAAGTACTTTTATCATAAACGATTGATTGCTCCTTAGTTATGAATTAATTAGACAGTGAAGCATTGCTTTAATCAATACTAAAAATATTCAGAATTGTGCATGTATCTTAATCTTTAAAGAATTACTTCTACTTATACTTCATACATATATAGGCACACTGATTTATGTTCATACTGCACCGCAAGAAATTGTTTTATTTAACAACGCTTATACAAATGTTTAAAAAACAGTTAGAATTAACAATAACTGTTAAATCATCCTTATGAAATACATACTTCTGTTTAAAACCTAAAATTTATCGGATTGACATAAATTTACGCATACAAATCATCTTCATTACGCATCTTTATTAATTATCTTTCTTGCGCATCATATCGATTTCGTGAACAAATATTTTAATTGCTACAGAATTTGTGTTTGTTTTATTCTGTTAACCTAGAGACCCAACGGAACGTTTGAAATGATAAATGTAATACCAGTACATAATAAATGACAGAAACATCTTACCATGATTTGGCTGACAAACTGTACGCCTGATTCCAATATGACCATTTATTTAGGTGAACGCCTTGTATCATGGACTGGCTTATCAGTCACATGATCAATGTGATTAATGACCGGTGACATGTACGCGCTCGTTGCAGAATTGTAAATAGTAGAAAACAGTTTTACGACGTTTGACATAAATTGCGCTACTTTGATTTAATACAATAGGTGTCTGATCACATCCAAATTTCTATTTGTACGTATGTGACTGCTCAAATTCACGATATGTGAATTTTTTTTTATTCGTAGGCAATTCGTCCATATCTCTCATTGACATTTGTAATAATATTTTGAAACGGGTATATGTTCGTTCAATTGTAAAATTCTGAGTTATAATTATCTTAAATTGTCCAATTACATTCAGCTCTAATCAAACACAAACTAATCCGTATGCATTACAATAGACAAAGAGACCTAGGCAATCCGCACATGAAGCTTTAACTTGATTATTTCATTTTTTATTTATTGTTGAGATGCATGGTGACAATAACTGTTGTTCAAAGACATTTCTTTGATCTCCAAACATTTTCGACTGCCCAATAGTTTTGTCCACTGAAATTGTTTTGCTAATCAATGCAAGGCTGATCTTAGCGACAGGTTTCCTTTCACTTACAACCATTTTGTTTTGACTATTAAAGTGTGTGAAATAGTAAAAAAAATATTTTCAATATTTTTATTGTGCTCTGTACTTTTTTTATATCTAATTATTTTAATAAGATACCATGGATTAGCAAAACTAGTTCGATTATATTGTTTTATAGTTTTTGTAAAACCATTGATGTAGATATGACTGTGCAATAATCTCTTATAGTTCCAACATGGAACGGCGTAGTACATTATGTAATTGTAAATATATATAGCTGTTTATTTGTTGTATGTATTACGATGAGAATAAAGATTACATAATAGTCTGTCAAGCCGTCTGTTCCGTAACCCTCTCTTCACTATTTTCAAGGGTCTGATTATGAGGTGAATATGCACATATGTGAGCAGTTGCGATTTCAAACGCGTAAGCGCGCCGGTGTACAATGAGAAATTTTACAAGGTAAACACTTTGATTTACACTTTTCTAAAAAAGCTTCATAAAGTTTAGAATTTCCAAACACAGATTGCAATGGCCAAATAAGGACAGCGTTGCTTAACGTTTTGTTAACTGGATAACTGGCCTTCTGGACACATCGGCATTATATCTTCAGACCCCTAATAGCAATGTTTAAAAAATGGCATTCGCTTGGTACATTCTTAAAGCTGACCTTGTTTCACACTGTGTTGCAATTTTGAACAACTTTTACCGTGCCGTTTTTTTTTTATAAATTTTGTATAATTTGTATTTCCTCAAGCTCAAGTAGAGTCAAATTTCAAAGTGATGGCCACTGTACAGAACGTTAGCAGAAAATTTGTTATCCCATTAATTTTGAAAAAGAAACGTCGAACTATTAGTTAACAATTATAAAACACAAAATAAAACTGTCAATATCATTTTGTACCTGAAGTAAAAGGATTTAATAAGACAGAGTTCTAACTCCAACATTGAAATTAATGTCCCCTGTGGGACTGTTTTAAATTTTGCTCACTTCATTCAAAAATAACCTTGGGACAGAAGCAAAGCCTACCTACTTTTCTTTCACAATATGTAACCTAGAGAGTAAATAGAGAATTTTTATCGCATGTAACTCGGTATTTAAAAAAAATGTCTAACTCTATCCCCTTCTGTTTCAGAGGTAAATTCACTATGAACAGCAAGCAATCGCTTATCAAATGAACAGTTTCCACTTTTTTTTTTTACAATAAATCAATAATAAGTCTTGCAAAAAGTAAAAGATAATAGGTAAGGTTAGATTTCTCGGAAGCACAGAACATCACAAACACAGCCTCCTACTTTGCAAAGTAGGTCTAGAACAAAAAGAAGCTGTGACGGAAAAATAAAACAGACAGGTTGCTTAAAAAATCCAACAAGTACATTTTAATTTTATGCAAAATATAGATAGAGGGAGAGGAATGGGTAAGGGGTAGAAAAAGGAGTCGGGGAAGGGGATTGAAGGGGAAAGTAGAACAAGAATAAATAAACAGAGGGAATGCTACGTTCCTTAATCACAGTTATACTACAACGTAAACCATAGAGGCGCAGACATCCATGTACCAAAGACAAACACACACATCCACACAAAACTAACTAACATAGATAAACAGACAAGTAAGATATAACAACACTTTAGGGCACCGCCCAAGACAAACAGACGTACAAACACACAAACGCACACATTTAAGCACGAAAAACAACAATCGGGCACCGCCTTAGGATTCCGGCAGCCAAAGCTATAAAAAGTTACTAGAAAAAAAGGAATATCAAGAAAAACAATTTGATACCAGTAGGGCTTGAACAAACGCCCACCTGAAAAATTTAAGTCAAAGTAGGTTTATGATAGGAATTGAATACTCTTCAAAAAGAGGTACACTATTATGGATCTAATACCTTAAAAGTTGATAGAATGATGCTTAACCCTTTTTAGGTACAGTGTCTCGGAAACGAAAAATCGTTAACATAATGTTAACCTTATTAGTTAGATGAACATACAAGCGTTGTTATTAACTTACAAAATATATAGTTTTATGTTTTTAACACTGAATTAAGCCGAAACACTAGGTGCGATACACTACGAAGGAAATCTATATCATAATGAAGCTTCAACTATACACTATAACCCGTAGGATCATGCAAACACACAAAGTAATTTTAGGTCAACGTTCCATGTGGATTCTGATTCTCAACTTCCGGGCATTATTTCTGTTACGTGCGGGCGCTTGGGTAAAGCTTCTGGCTGTCCGCAATCCAGCTGGATATATTAGATAATTATAATCCTTCAGTGAGCTTTCGAACCTACAGGTTAGAGATCAAATGAGACATCCTTCAAAATATATATAAAGAAAAGTCGAAAGAGAAATAGAAAAATAGTATTTTATCTTTATTACTTGATGGTTACCAAGTCAAGTTAGTTTCTATATTTATTGTGCTAAGTCAGCATTTGTCGATTCCTATATTTGTAACTGCATCTACTTATATTGTTTAAGTAGCGATACGTATGCTATTTACATTACCGGTATGTAACTGTTAGTTGGTAGGTTTTTGTAAAAAATCTTGAAATATTTCCGTTTGATAATTTGAAGTATTCATTTGATGCATTTTATAATTCATCCAATGCTTTTGATGTATATCTCTTGTTTCTTTACTTGAAAGGCTCAAACACAAGTACGTATGATTTATAACGCAAAGAAACAAGAGTAAAATAATGCATTTCTTTTGGTGTTGAATTCATATGTGCATCCAGTGACATTTATAAATTATTGTTTTAATTTTGCAAAGTGTGAACGTATTTTATAACGATAAAGAAACTATTTGCGCCTCTACTCTGTTTTTCTTCTTTTGTGTGTGCGGGAGACGGAGGTGTTGTAGTTTAAGCCAACATTCGCTTTGCAAATTAAGTACAAACAAGACTGACACCTTAAAAGAGCATTTCAAAGTCTAAATTCCTGCACGCATTTAATAAAGAAAACAGTTAAAAACTATAACCAAAGAGCAAATTTGAAGCACAACTCGCTAATTTTATTTCAGGCAAGGATGGACACCTTGATAGAACCATTGGCCTGCCGTAAGCCAGCTGGGTGGCTTCCTCATAATCACATCGTACCGTCAGCATTGAGCTCAAGTGTCGACCTATAAATATGATCTGACATAACTTTATTCACATTTTGACATTTATGTTTACAATTTAATCAACACAAATTAAAATGTAATAAATGTTTAAGGTTAAATGAGCATAAACACATCTAGTATTTTGGACCAGGTCAAGTGATTCCAGTCAGTAGCCACTCGGCCAAGGAAGCCCAGAGAGAAAAAAGTTATGGTTAAGACTTTCTGCTAGAGTGCACTTCAAATTTGATCGACTGCCATCAATTTCAACACCCTAGGAACAGGTTGAACAAGTTCAAGCAATTCAAAATTCCTTCCTGCCAGGCCTTATTGAATGGAAATTAAATTTTCCTAATCTTGTAGGAAAAATAAATGTGACACTCAAACTGATGACAAACCCTATCATGTGGAGACATACCGGTCCTTTTTATGGTCCAAAGTCAATTCTCCTTTTCTGCATCTGATGAAATACGTGGCATTCCAATTTAAGGTTTTAGTTCTTTCCATTGAGAACCCTTGAGGTACCTACCACGTAAGGGAGTCTTTTGAACATTTTAAAAGTAAATGTTTTGAATAAAATAGACATTTTTCTTCTGATTATAGTAAAACTTCCCAACAGTATTTAAGTGATGTAAGGCGGGCAGTGAACTTTCATGTTTTTCCTGTTGTTTTTTTCCGTACCCTTATTAAAACCTGTTATCCGCATGTAACTGTTCCATCTTATACGTGGAGTTTTGTAGCAACGTTTCAACGGTTTTAAATACTTATTAAACCATAATTGCTACAATATAACTGTATTAAGGTAGTTCTGCACGTTTGATAAACCGGATGTAATGTCGCAACGTCATTTATCCGGATAACGCAAAAAAAGTACGGATACGGTATACGGAAATAAAAAATGTCATATGGATTAATGGCAATCCGTAAGTAAGTTTATTGAAGCAGCAACGTTACTATCTTTCTAAAGGCAAAGTATTTCATTAAAACATTTAACACGTTAGATAATACCAAATAATGACTTACAATCTGCGTGAAATGTGCGGGTCTCTTTAATCATGGGCAAATATCTCAGAAACAAGCACACGGAACTATACATTTTATTTCACCATATTGTAGAACATATTTTTATTTATAACAGCGAGAAGTGTCATAAAAGTAAAATCTACATTGTAGAAAAAATCTGTTAGCACAAATGTTAGCATAATTCTGATTTTCCCATAGACGCCCATTATGTAAACTTGTATGAGGTCCAAACAGTTTAAATCAGTCTTGCAAAAACTCGAGCACACAATCCTAATTTTTTAATTTGCCGAATTTTCTAAGTACAATTCTGAGGTTTTGAAAATTCAGGGTTTAATCAAATTCTACAATGAAGAAAATAATTTTATAAAACGTGCAAAAATACTTTAAGATAAGTACAAACAAAATCTTCGAATCTATTTCATGTAATTTAAGTTTGCCCATTAAGACCTTGGAAACATTTAGCTTTTGAACTGTCCATCAATCCGCTAGACATTTTTAAACTTGGTATACATTATCAATATGAAATGAACATGCGCATTTTTTATTGGGAACTTCATGTGTACTATATATATATATATGAGCCTTGTGAACTTAACTCCTCCTACAGTTTCTACAAAATATCTTTATTTAATATACAAATTTTGTATTGTTCACAGAATATGTGTGTCATGGCGAATTTAGCTCGAACGTAATAGAGCTATTTTGGTTCCCTAAAGGTCTGCATGTAAACTGTTATTTGAGCAACTACTGGACGGGATCTAATGCTTTTGAAATCCCACACAAATCTTCGGCATGTTTAGATGTCTCCTTAGACAAGGTTCTCAAAAGATATCTAGTTTATACTTGATTCACATAAACGTCAAACGAATTTAATCATTGTATAAGTTATATCATGTACCCCCTTCAGTGCCGGAGACATATTGTATCGGTTCGAGTTGTCTGTATAATAATATGCCTGTCTGACATTCTCCATTTAATCCATCCTTTAAGTTGTCTGATTATTTGCAAAGTAATTTGATCTGTTTAACTTTTTTTTGCGTTTACAAATACCACATCCTGCATCTTCTAAATATCTTCGTTAAACTTGGCATAAGTAAATATCATACGAAAGACAGGTGGTGACTTCGAACTTCATACTTCACACTTCAAACTCAGACTTCACACTTCATATAAAATGCTTAATACACATACAAATAATAGGAAAGGCTGAAGTGTGAAGTGTTAAGTCTGAAGTTTGAAGTGTGAAGTGTGAAGTTTGATGTATGAATTGTGAAGTCTAAATTACATCTACGGAAACCCGCCTATAAGGTTATCAAAATCTATAGCTATTACTGGCATATAAACTATTTACTGTAAACGCGACACGTGAAACTTACAATATACTTTCATTAAACTTATACCCTTTGTCACAGAGACCAGTCTCCGAGAAAAGGATATTCTCCAAAATAGACATATCTAAACGTTAAAATAAGGCTGCGAAAGACAGTTATGTAGATATAATTAAATATATACGGAAAGGGGATTCGAATTAAATAATATCAAAGTATAATATTTGGTGTTATTGCACAGAAAACGTCCTCTACTAACAGAGATTATTTTGTACAAATCTGCATTGAATATCAATGTTATCACCATTTAATACAAGGAATTGAGTAACATGAAGTTTTAACGTAGGACTATTTTACATCGGAAAAATAAAATTTGAATCTATCTAGTTTGTGGATACTGTTTGGCAAATGGTGAATTTGCTCAGACCTAATAAAGTACCTCGCACTGCAACAGTATAATATACCATTCCAAACTCGGTGTGGGTAATTGTACAAAATGGTACAAGACAACGTAATGTCGATTTAATACTTGAAAAGCATACCTCGAGATACAGACCAAACAAAAAATCGCAGTAAGATTAAATTTATTTAAATGAGGTACCCTTACGAGTTGGAGAATGTAATTTTCTGAAATAAATTCGTTAGAAATAATCCACAAACAATGAGCTAATGTAGATGATTTATTTATTTATTAACAAAAAAAAAAGAAAAAAATGATTTGCATTTCTCTATACTGTTTTTTTTTCAATTGTTGAATATTGTTTGTCCCGTACCGTGGTATAAGTGTTACTGTTAATACATCTATTTTGCTTATTTATAGGAAGTCCCGGGTACGGCTTTTTCAAGGATATTATTTGACGAAAGTAAATACGTTTTTATCTTTATTTAACCAGTAGGAATGCAAACACACAAAGTAATTGATAAGCGTTTTAGAATACACCAATCTGTATATTATAAAATCACGCACATATTAATATTTTGATATTA
This sequence comes from Mercenaria mercenaria, assembly GCF_021730395.1. NCBI lineage: Eukaryota > Metazoa > Mollusca > Bivalvia > Venerida > Veneridae > Mercenaria > Mercenaria mercenaria. Next base: position 28,357 of record NW_026461611.1, on the reverse strand, counting down.
CAAAAATTAACGTATTTCAGATATAATCTATCTATTGATTGAATATGATTATATCAAAATATGTATTTAGAGATACTCTATTGTGTGAAATGTGTGAAATGTTTAATTCATTAAATGATATATCTTTAAATCAATTGATGAAAAAAGAAAATTCATTGAATGAAACATAAAATTATTTCAACGGATATACTTAACTGCGTTCTAAGATATACAGGATATTTGTTTGTTTCAGTGAAATATCAATTTTATTTCACAAGTGAGCATCGCCACGAGTGAAAATGACTTTTTTTTGGTGCTCACGAGTGAAATAAAATTGATATTTCCCTGAAACAAACAAATTTTCTTTTTATTTCATGTGTAAAACTCTATTTTTGTTGCGTTATTTATAAAAATGTCGAAAATCGCGGGAAAGATCAACAGAAAGCATAACACAAATGACGTCATTTTATCGACGTCATCGTCATTATGGTCCCCGGTATTCATAACGCCCGGTATACAATTTGACTTCAATTGCGACGGAGGACCGGAACAAGTTCGGCAAAAACAGTGAAAATAAAAATGATAATCTACTGTTTCAAAACTGTGGATTATCACTTTTATTTCACTGAGAAAACTCTATAATTCACTGGAAAACATAACATAAATCACTGTTCTTATTAATATATCAAAATGAATTGAGGATTAAACAAAATTAATGATATTGTAGATATCATAAAATATTGAATAAATAGTATATTGACGGCTACATAGATAACCGCTATGAACTGACTGGAATACAATTGAAAACGATCTATTACCAAAACAAAACAAATTATGGCTAATCGTATTTCATACATCAGGCATGTTATATAAAGACTGTATAATTTAGATCTATTTGAATTTAAGTACTCTTAAAAAATGGGGGATATCTTGTTGGTCTTCTGTCGTGACAAGGGATCGACCAACTGTATGATTTACGTTGTAAGCAATCATCGTCAGTGATTAGTGGACTCTTATCCTTTAATCTATGACATTTTAAAAACGGTTTGAAGTGCATTTAAGGCTTACTGTTTATTGTCTCCACAAACAATGTAATATATTACCAACAAGATTAACAAGAGTTCAAATAATTATTCTATAAATCAGTATTTCTTCAGGAAAACAACGTGTAATTACATTTTGTATTGCCCGGTAGCATGGCTATTAAGTGAAATTTATTTTGCATCAATTGCTTTTTACAAGATATATGGTATAACTAGATTTATTTCAAAGGCTTGAGAATTGAAAAGTTTTTTTTTCTGTCATCAACAATAGGTAATTGAGATCAAAATGTATTTTGTTGAACTTTTTTTAATATTCCCGTCTAAAAGCTGAAAGCAAACAAGAGATGTCATTCACATAACTCAAAATGGTACATGAGTTCTTGGTAGAGGACCTCTATACAATGATATGCCAAATACTTATGCTCTAGGTCTTGAGGATTTAGATAAAAATTATTCCTATAAAAGCCTCTGTAAGTTCAAGGCTCGATGTTTTAGACAAGAAATTCTTCTTTTCTTGTTAAGTCTGGGTAAAACAAGTGAAACCCATAGCGAATCCAATTTGAACCCAGCGATATGATTTGAACAGACTTTGCAGAGGACTACTACACCATGCTACATGCCAAGGACATTACGGGTTTAGACAAGAAGACCTTTTAAAGTTTTTCCTTCATACGTTTAAGATAAACAAGGGAACCCCGGGATTCGGCCAATTCTAAACCATGGGACATAATTTGATCAAACTTGACAGAGAACCCCTTCACAATGATGCATGTCATATATCTAACCTTAAGGCCTTGAGGTTTAAGACAAGGAGATTTTGAAAAACATTATATAAGGCTATGTAAAACAAGTGAACCCCGGAGCATTTTGTTCAAAGGGAGAAAGGTGCCCAAAAGTGACATTCATCATGTATATTTCTTGCAAATTTTTTTATAGTTCTTTCATCCTTATGAATTGCATCAAAAGTTTAAATATAAGGAAAGGTTCATGACCGGAAACATTAAAATGTGGGCGTATGGAAACTGATTTAGTTCCCCATGACCTTAAGCTTATTTTATTGCCGCCATATTGGCGATTTCTCTATAAAACACATAGTAATTTTAGTTGCGAAGATAGTTATATACAAAAGACGCACATTTAATAAGAGTCTCTATATCTTACACTTGTGTAAATGTTATACTCCTCTGGTAGTGGAGGGGTAGGGGTATATAGTTTTAAATAGAATCACAGAACAATAAGTATGTTTTGATAATTACTGTTAGTACTAATTTTCGTTGGACTTTATCAAATAGTGTACGACTTATTAAATCATAGTGTAAAGCAATGTTACATAATTACAAAAGACAAGTCATTTTCAGGTCAAACCAGCACATGCATGAATAAACCAGCATGTACATTATTTGAAAGGATTGTTACTATCGAGCATTATGGAAATCTTCCGGATGATATTCGTAGTAATCGGTATAAGTTAGGGGGCTTTGTTGGTCTGTAGAGCATTATATCGAAATTTGTTGTAATAATCTGCTAAAAACAATGTCGATGATGTAGAGTTTGGTATCACGTTAATCGTGATATACTAAAACTAGAATTTGCCATGGAAACATAGGTAATATCACCACTAAACTTTTAGCTAATTTTACATCCTGTTCGTTTACTGAAGCTATTTATTTTTGCACCAAACATATCCTGACTTTTCTTTTGATTTAATTTAGCACTTGCTATGTTCTTAAAGAAAATTAATTTCCGCCAGTAAAATGGGTTCCAGAAAAGAAAATGTTTACTTTCAGTTCTACATGGCCTTAAAATAAACTGAAGTTGTCTAAACGGAATAAATTGTAATTTACCTTTGTTCAAGAACTAAATATTGTTTTATCAAATTGTATGCAATATTTTGCAAGTTAGTTGTTAGTTTTATGGTAAAAAACTATCTGACGTATCTAAGAACACTTTTAACACTATGGGTGTGGACAAATTTTCGATCTTTAATCTACTTTTTAAACAAATTTGAAATATTTAATACAAGCACAGCCGTCGACCAGAACAAAAAAACTGACAATAAATTTAGAGGAAGAAGATGGGCATATGGTCAAAATACTTGTGTCATCTTTGACTGTGATTAACTCTTACATTCAAGTATGTCTTAAATATGACAAAAACATGCTTATTTTCTTAATATTATTGATTGACATGAACAAATAATAAACCTTTTTAAAAACACTATTCAATGAAGAACACGCTGGCAGAAATTACTATATGATTTTTCCAGTAATCTTCAATTAAAAAAAAATCCAAAATTTGCAGGAGATTTTAAGCTTGCCCCTTTTTCACTTTAAACAGAATAAAGAAGACCAGCTATTTAGCGTGTTCAACTCATATTGTATTTCTTCGGTCGTGTAATTTCTACGGCGCCGACACACATGTTAATAAAATGCAGGAGCTGAAGACATGTTGTCAGGCAAGCGAGATTATCTTATTGACATATATGTTACATAAAACATTTGAAAAAAGGTGATATAATAAAATTGTCAATATATATGGGTTTCGATAATGACCCTGTTACCAATCCTTGGCTATTGGATAACACGACAAGCCTTGGATCTATTACAGGGCATTTTTATAAATGTAAATCTGCGTATCTATTAATATTTACATGCAGATCGAAAAAATATCATTTCGAACTTCTGAGCAAATATCTTAATTCAGCGTATCACTATTTAAAGGCAATTATATTTTTACCCAATATTCTGACAGAAGTGGTACAGTTGTAACTTTTACACATAATAAAAGAAAAAAAGTAATTTACCATTATTCGGCTGTCCAAGCTCCACTGGTTCCTATATGTTTGTGAAAGCGAACTCCCTTTATCATAAATTTCTTGTGAATGACTCGCTTATCAGTCATATTATCAAAGTTATAAATAATCGATGTTAAATGCACGTTCGTTACAGAAAAAGGCATTGATTGCAATATTTGTATTAGACAAACATGGATATCATTTTTCTGTATTTTTGTACTTTGGCGGCACACTCTGACAGCTCTTGTATCGTATAGACAAAGCTAAGATGTCATCAATATTTGACATTTGCTTAGTGATATATATTTAGACAACTGTTACGTTGTTCACATGTTTCAATGAATGTTTAAATCTGGTAAAAAGTAATGTGTCAGTTACTCGCTATATAGTACAAATATTTCATCTTAAGAACGTGTTGAAAACAACAGGAACCGAGCGACTTCTAAATTACCAGTTGCATTTGCTTCTCAAATTCTTAATATTTACTTAATAAACAAAATTACACATCAGAAATGTATTGAATTAAATCATATATGAATTATGATGGTAGGTTTTTGTGATTTCTTAAAACCCGGGAAAAGAGCATGTCTAGCACTTTCCCATTTGACAGGTATCAGAACTTTTCAATCATATGAACTTGTGATATAACTTTGCACTACCTAACTCTCTATCTTTGTTGCGCAACTCGAATAGATACATTTTAACAAATTATCTCTGTACTAAATGTTTCTATTCATTTAAAACATCTACCGTCCTGTGTTGTATGGAAAGTACCGAATGCCTACATACTGACATGCAATATGTTTTCACGACTTGTTTGCAGTCTCCTTTATCTTTGTGTTATTTAAAAAAGCGACAAACTTTGGACTCAAATAAATTGCAATTATGCCCACTTGACCATCTTTATGATTATGTCAAGCTAGAATTTATTAGTCCTCTTTGGTCCAAGTTGACGACTAACCGGCTCCTTGAAAGCGTTTTGTACACAACCTAAGAGGTTTTAAATAGATAGCACCAAACATACAATAAAACATAAAGTCGTGGACCGAGTTGAAGTGTGAACAGTACACGTCTTCTTTTTTAGATATACAAATTTAGTGTGTTTCACAGGAAATGTTCGTGACATGCATATTTTAGCTCGACCTTTGGAAATATTTTAAATAATGAAGCTGTTGTCCTCAGCCTTTTTGTCGTCGTTGGCGTTCGTGTTACAAAAGTTTTACATTTAGTATTATTAGCTGGTACTTTACGCTCACAAACTTTACACGAGTTGATAAGGTTCAATAACTTTAGTTTATATATCATGTGTATAAGAATGATGCAAATGTGTTGATTAAATTTATCTCCGCCAAACGCATTCAAACATTGTATCTAAATTACTTTATCCCCATCATTGGATGAGGGAATTTGTATATCTTTCAGTACACACGTCCGCCGGATCGTCTGTACATCAACCAATCCGTCTCATGCATAGATTCTGGACTTCTTATAATATAACAAAGGAACTTAGTAGCGAATTTTGTCGCGGTCTTTGACTAAGTATTGTTCGTACAATTTTGATTCGTTTTTATTCCATTTTTTGCCACGTGTGAGGGACCTTAAAAATAAATAAAGCATGTTTTTCTCAAACTCACAAGGTCAATGATTACGACACAATGACTCATATGTTTGACCTAGTAACATAATATAAATTTATCCGGTACTCATTATAATTCTTAAACGGAGCGCAAGTGAATAATCTGACCAATCAAAAACCTAGTCATTGAGTGAGGTAATTAAAATAAATTTCTAACAAGTACAAATGTTGCTGCAAGATACAGCAAAAGGAAACTTCGCGCGAAACAAAGTACTGTATTTAGTAATGGTATATAACGATACTGGTGTATATGTTGTAGACCCTAGGAAAACAGACATTCTGATTGGGTTTCATGAATTTTGGACAAAGAGGCGTGAAACTCACAGAAACCAATGTGGCATCACAAATACTCCGCACTCATAATGTGTCTCAATCAAGTCTAGTTAAAGTTTTAAACTTGATCATCTGGCGTAAAAAGGTAGGTAAGTAAGTTAATTCATAGAAAAAACATTCTTAACTCTCTAGATGCCATATTTTCATATAAAATTTAGTCAGAACATTTCTATTATGAATTTTAGAATAGATTGTAAATACGATTATCTTGGATATAAAACTAGGTCACTAGGCTATATCATAAAACACATTCTTAGCATTCTTAATGTTTCTTTTCTGCTTTGTCTACATACAGTTGGTAAGAAAGTTTGTCTTTTTTAAATTATTAAGCTTGTGTTAAGTTTAAAACTTGGTCGTTATGGGTCAATGACTAGGTCGCTAGGTTAAAGGTATATCAAACCAAAATTTTGTATCTGTAAACATGAACACTTACAGCTCGTTTAAATGGGTCAACCGTGTTGTTGCACTTATAAAATAGACTGACACGGTTTATAGGTTGGTGAGGGCTACGGATATGTATTGTATTTTGCCATCGAAATGTTTCTATAAAATGCTTCTTCCCCTTCCGTTTGGATCCGTCCATGTTTACAAACACGTTTGTTTATTTTATGGACTGTACAATATAGTGTTTATGTAAACATAAAATTAACAACTTTATGTGTATTAACAATACTATACCGAAATTATGTCTACTGTGATATGCATGAACACATTTGATATGCAAGGATATACGTCTAAAGACCGTTATTTGACATTATATTATGCAAGGATAAATGCTATGTAAGGTTAAATGCCTCTAACTTGTTCTTCACATTATTCATTGGTGTTAATTGCTACAACGTTTAGGTATATTTAACCACATTTTCAACATATATCTACATGCTCTATTTACAAATAGATCCATATGAAATGACCCTTACGAAATGGTAAAAAAGCTGCGAACATGCCGCGGACATGGTGCGAACATGCCACGAACATGCCTATTCGCAGGAAGTATTCGCGGGATATTCGCTGCTACCGCGATCGATTCGTTTATCATTTAGCGATTGATTTGATACTAGTTCGCGGGATATTCGCAGGGAGACCAATGATCGCGGCATGTTTGCGAGAAGAACATAGAAGATTATAATCTTTTGGTAAACTGTTAATGAAGAGCTTTTATAAGAGCAAGTAATTGTAGATCAATTAATTTGTAGCATTATCTGTAAGGTCACAGTATGAGTCTGATAAGTTAATTACAACCAGATATTCTGGACACGTTTAGAAGGAAATCTGTGTGCATTACAGCAGGAAGGTCTAATACGTATCAGTTGTTCCAGATTACAGACAGTTTGCATAAGTGATTCTTAGAGGTTGATAGGAATATATTCTTTTTGTGGTAAGTCGGAAAATTTATGTTTAATATCTATACTCATATATCTCAATAAACATAAGGAATTTTGAAAATGAAATAGATATTCTTAAACTTTTGTAGAGCTGAATCAGAATATCTAAAAAGAAATATAAACTAGCTTATTTTGACAATTTTTATTCATAGCTTCATAAGTCTGATAATTAACATGTAAAACTACATGACAAATTTGTAGTGACACATATAACTTATAAGCAGTGTGAAGAAAAAACATTGGGCTGAAATGAATACATGCACTCAGACATTGGTATTGAAATGACAATTAACAGTTGAAATTCAAACATATTTTATCATTAAAATTCAAAATGCTCCAAATATGATATGAAAAAGTTCAGACATTGACAATTTGAATTAGTTACAACCTCAGTGTTCAAGTTTATTCAATTTATAAATTTATATCCCTGATTCCTATTAATTTATTTGTTTTAACTTGCACTTTTTCTGTACATGCATTTTTGTACACAATTTCTGTAGTGATTGTTAGTTCGCGGCATGTTCGCAGCAACTAGTTCGCGGGATGATCGCAGCAACTAGTTCGCGGGATGATCGCAGCAACTTGTTCGCGGGAAGTTCACAGCTACTTGTTCGCGGGAAGTTCGCGGCAAAACTAATTTGCATGTGAAAAGTGAACACCAAACGAACATCCCGCGAACAATTATAACAACTGTATTAAAAGCGTTCGCGGCATGTTCGCCGGATATTCGCGGCATGATCGCAGCAAGTGTTCGCGGCAAACTATAACATTTCCGTAAGGGGAATAATAAAACTTGACCTAAAATCTTTTGTAAAGTGACCCATCCTCTTTTCATGGACAGTATAGACACCACATATATAGCTGCAAATGACATTTCAAAAAGGCATATTTGCCTTTTAATTGCCTCTAGTTGTTTTTTTTTAAGAAAATATATATTTATAAGTATTTACAGAAACATGATATATCTTTATGGAATTTTCTGGAAAGTCATATATAATCAATTAAACTGGTATATCTACTTCCGTTATATTGCTGATTTTGGCAACTAGTAACACATGTATACTTTTGCACAATTGGAGATGTCTAAATATCATTTCAAATTATAAGACAAACATACACAAGGACAAGTAAAGCTTGTTGCTGTAGATTTCTGCAACATTTTTATCAATTGTTTATGAATGATTAAGACACCGTGACTTGTGTTCTAATATAATTTTTGAAATGTACCAAAGTACAAGCTATAATATGTCAATTTTGCATCCCATTTCCCACAAACAACAACAAAATAATGAGAGAAAAATGGAAGGAATGAAAGTAAGTGTGTAGAAACAAATATTGTTTAGATGGGATGGAATAAAAATTGAAGTGAACAAATACCAGTAAATGAATAAATGAATGATTGAATAAATGAATGAAAAAGGAAGGATGAAAAAAATTATATAGAACAGGGATTGTTAAGATAGAAAAAACAATTTAAAAGAAGATGAATGAATGAATGAATGAATAAACGAATGGATGAATGAATGAATGAATCAGGAAAGGAAGAAAGAAAGAACAAAAATGCTATGAAACAGAAGCATGTATGTTCAAAAAAAAGATCTCATGTCTTTAAAGATATATAGCAATGTTTTTGTGAATGCATGTGAGCTTTGTTTTATTCGTTTTGTAAAAAATTAATCACACAAATAGGCTTTTATAAACTGTATTATGTATTTTTGTGAATATTGAAGAACTTTCATAAAAAATACTGCTTAATGCACAGGCACTCGGCGTGTGGCCTGGACCCTACCCCGCCCCACCCCCTAAGCCCCCATCTGAAAAAAACTGCACAAGCTTGTAACACATAGTTACATAATATAATAAAATTCTGTGAGAAAAAAAATCATATCCTATATATCCGAGTACTAAAAAGATGTATTGAACACTTGAGCCTCGACATCACGAAAATATTCACTGACCTCATATAAAGTAAGCCCCTGTTCATAACTTCTACACAATTTCCAAAAACTTGGTTCCGTTTAACGCAGAAGTAAATTCTTTATAAATACTGAAAAAGATCGGGTGTATGTACTGTTCTCACTATGATTAGCGAGCCGTTAAATTCGCCAAAATTTGTCTCGACATCGACGTGACCTAATTTTGTTTACATTAAATTCAGTACACAGTGTATTATCCCTTCGTGATGTCCGGCCCAAACCAACATGAATCGAAAAACAGTCAATTTTATAATCTCTTACCACCGACGAATTAAACACATGCCAGGTTTATAACACACCGCGACTCTGTTTTCTAAATCCTCGGTCGCTTTGAACTCTGCGCTGCCATATGGCACAAGACCACAGTTATTTGCCCTTGGTTGACAATACGGAAGTGGTTACACGGAAAATAGTTCCTCTGTTTGATGGTGAATATTGGTGAATTTTTGAGTGAAAGACCTGCAATAAATGGCATGATTTAATAGAGGAGATATGAAATAGTAGATACATGTACAATTTGACAGAATGAGAATGTCAGAATATGCATAACATGACTTTTTGATAGGGCCTGTTTTGCCTGTTTGCGGCCATCTAGAGAGTATTCTTCATACGCATGTGATTTGGTTCAAAATGGTGGAAAAAAGAGCCGGTCAACCCAATGTTTACTGTGGCTGGAATTTTTTCTCTTGAATAGTTCTGTTGAGTTCAGGTATTTTTATGGGGGTTGGAATGCATGCAAAATTGCTATAGTGTCCAGTGCCTATATAGAACATATAGTAAAAATAACTGTGGTCTTAGGCCTGATATAGTGGAAAATGTCAGAAAGTAAATTGTCAATATTTTTGTTATTTTTCAATCTACATGGCTGAAATTTTGACAGTGAATGTCTGGTAGGCATAGAAATCTGGTAAATATTTAGATTAATCATTACATTTGCTGAAATTGCTTCAGTTTGGGTAAAAAGTATACATGCACTTGAAACTTGTGAAAAATCCTACTTTCAGTTTACATGTACATATTTCTGGATTTTTTTCTAATTTTGCAGGTTTTCATGCATGAAATGCATTTTTATAAGTTCTTTGTTTGAAACCGGTATGCGGAAAACAAAATTGGGTATTACAAATGCCGCGATGTGATATTATTTTATCTTTTAGACATTTGAGCTGCGACTGAGAAAATCTGACCTAAAGTCAGATATGTATTTTTTTCTCTTCTTGTTTACATAAAATTGCTCTTTTGGTTACTTGAATTTACACAATACACACAGTCTGAATAGAGAAATATGTGTAATCATAATCTGTGCAAGAAAAATAAGTTCAAGGGCTTGAAAATTGAACAGATTAGGCCTGAAATTGGCATATTTTAATTGATTTTGAAGGATAACAGGCAGATTTTCACACACTAGACTTGCATATTGGTTTCCTTAATGTTTAATTGAGCATAAATCATCATATCTGAGGTCCTGAATTGTATATTTACTTATTCTGTTGGATTTCTTACACTTTTAGTACCTAAAAACCTGAAATGAGAGCGCTCGGACAATGTGAAGTTTGTCGCATAGACTGGGATTGATCGCCTTTGTACATATATGTCTACAGCTTCTCAGGTTTGACCGAAGACAGTTGTTCGGTGTTGTGAATGGGTAAATAATTCCTTTTTAGATGCTTTTAATCAAGATCAGGTACTGTGATTTTGTAAAGTTTAATAGACTTAGTTAAATTGCACCGGCAAGCGAAAAAAAGCTAGAAAATAGAATTGTAGTGGAATAACATTATTTCAGCCAGTTTTGCAATAATGACTACTTTCTAAATCATGTGTGGTAGTGAGATTACATTTATAATCAGTTACCATGAAATTGGACAGGAATTTGTTCATAATAGTTGATGCAGTAAACTGTATTCCCAGTGTGAATACTCAGTTCAGATTGTAGCTAATTTTACCTGAAGATAGTAAACATTGCTTCAGATCTAGCAGTCAGTAAAGCAAGGAATCTGGACAGACTGCTTTGTGATTGATAGTTTTGTTATTCAGACTGTTTGTTATGACACATTTTACATACATAAGACTTGAATTTGAGGTTTTATATTACATTATGACAGTTTCAGTATGGGGAAAGGAGATTGTGATATAAATATTCATAGAAAAGTTGCTTTGAGGGGCACTTTTTAGCATTTCACACTTTCTTTGCAGTCAGATTGTTTTGAAATATAGTTTGCACATACATACAATCATGTAAACTGATTAAGTATTCAATCTAAGAAATTATGACTAGCTTGACTCATATTTCAGATGTTGTTCGGCCGCAGGCCTTCCAATCACACAGAAGATCCTGGTTCGATCACACGAAGGGTCACTTCCATTGATATTAGTCATCGGAAGAATTAGGAGCACCAGTTGTAGTTTCTCAGGTTGATATTTATTAAGGTTTTTGCTGAAATTTAGCCAGTTTGGAACATTCAGCAGGCAGTGATGTACATTAAAATCATTCTTTATAGCGATAGGGGCTGTTTTTGCCAGAAAACTCAGCTGTGATACACAATGTAAGATTTTGTGCAGTGTAAATGGTCATGGTGTGTATGTTTCATTTACAGAGTGCACCGAATGCCTGTAAACTGTAAGGTTTGAGTGAAATATTCATTCCAGAAAGACTCATAAGCTTTTTAGTAAGCTCACATATTGGACTTTTCAGAGCTGTTTGGCTCATTTTACCTAGGGTAGCCATAAATGAATGATCACTGAAAAGTTAATGACACATATATGTACAAAAACTATTCATTCTCATATTTGCCACATACTGGGCTGCTTAAAAAGGGCAAATTTGACAGCTACAGGATTTTTCTTAGTTCACATTTTACTTTTTCGTGTGAGTAGACTACGCGTTTCGACGTGCTTTTTGTAATAGGAATAGTTTTCCTAAAATTGGAACAGTGATATTGTAATCAGACTTGAAGTGGCTCTTAATTTGGATAGATATATAATAAGGAAACATGCTGTTTTTTATTTTGGGTGAAAATCTCATCAAACAAAAAAGTTATAGAATTTTGCGTTTTTTTTCATCTGAAAAGTACGCGAATTTTTTTTTGCTCAGATTTGACCGATACCATGTGTAACATTGGAAGCTGTCAAATTTTAGTGCATAGTTCAACAAAGGTCAAAGGTTAAGATACATCGGAGATTGTACTGGTAAAATATGTTTTAGTTTGAAGACAAAAATAGGTCTAAATATGCACAAGACCACAGTTGTTTGCCCTTGGTTGACCATAATACGGAAGTGGTTACACGGAAAATAGTTCCTCTGTTTGATGGTGAATATTGGTGAATTTTTGAGTGAAAGACCTGCAATAAATGGCATGATTTAATAGAGGAGATATGAAATAGTAGGTACATGTACAATTTGACAGAATGAGAATGTCAGAATATGCATAACATGACTTTTTGATAGGGCCTGTTTTGCCTGTTTGCGGCCATCTAGAGAGTATTCTTCATATGCATGTGATTTATTTCAAAATGGTGGAAAAAGAGCCGGTCAACCCAATGTTTACTGTGGCTGGAATTTTTTCTCTTGAATAGTTCTGTTGAGTTCAGGAATTTTTATGGGGGTTGGAATGCATGTAAAATTGCTATAGTGTCCAGTGCCTATATAGAACATATAGTAAAAATAACTGTGGTCTTAGACCATATTGACTGCGTTGACCCGGAAATACTTGTATAACGTCCGTACGATTTCGTCGAATTCAGACACGGTAAGCGCCAGCGATTGGTCAATATACGGAGGTGTGACGGCCTTCGCCTTTGGTTCCCTGCGTGGCCTTATATTTTCATAAGGATTGTAGCAACCATCTTTTGTAAACAATATACATGTCAATACTGGTGTTTTTTTACAAAAGGTGCTTGGATTTTTCATGGTTATTGAATCGTACCATGGCAATCGTAACTACTATTTTAAATAATACTTGTGGTCGTGCCAGTTATACTATTTTATAGCTTTTACATGTCTATTACTGAATCAGTGAAGAAGAAATCTATCTTTTCAAGTTGTCTTTCAATATATAGTGCACTGTTTGATTTCTTTACCACATGTGATGCTTTGTTTTAAATTCCAACATGGTTTAATTCATTTCTTTATTAAAACAGAGAAGTTTGAAACTGTTCTTTTTTTGTAAATCTGTTTTTTCACACTTCACTGCTTCTATAGGAACCTGGACAAGAATATGGTGTGTATGTTATAGTGTCTCCATACAATATGTAGGTGACCGGGTGGTCTAGTCCTAATGCACTTAACTGTCAATCCAGAGGTCTGCGGTTCAATTCTCAGCGTATGCACTGGAAATACCTGGGGTGGTCTTGTGTGTCTCCCACCTAAGAAAGAGGTCAGTACTGGTTCTTCCCAGGAAAAATGAGTGCTAAATACTCAATTCTTCTGATGATGTACATAAATCCCACTCTAAGGCATTGTCGTACAGTGGAGACAAAATGCAAACAGAGGCTTGTTAAGAACTAGACTGTATCCAGTATTTGCAAAGAGCTAGGCAAAGTTAAGCTGATCAGATTTGTGTGTGTCTGTACTTGTAGAAGATGACTGTGGCACCCTGAGTGGTTGCATTACCTCTCATGAACAGACTCAATCAAACCAAGTCTGCTATTTTTCTGTTTGGTTGCATTCTTTGCTTTCAAAGGATAGATTTAGGAAGATAAAACTTAAACAGAGGCTTGTTAAGAACTAGACTGTCTACCAGTATTTGGAAAGAGCTAGGCAAAGTTAAGCTGGTCAGATCCCTGTGTGTCTGTACTTATAGAAGATGACTGTGACACCCTGAGTGGCTACATTACCTCTCATGAACAGACTCAGTCAAACCAAGTCTGCTATTATTCTGTTTGGTTGCATTCTTTGCTTCCAAATGATATTTTTAGTGAAGACAAAACTTAAACAGAGGCTTGTTAAGAACTAGACTGTATCCAGTATTTGCAAAGAGCTAGGCAAAGTTAAGCTGGTCAGATCTGTGTGTGTATGTACTTGTAGAAGATGACTGTGGCACCCTGAGTGGCTGCATTACCTCTCCTGAACAGACTCAATCAAACAAAGTCTGCTATTATTCTGTTTGGTTGCATTCTTTGCTTTTAAAGGATATTTTTAGTGAAGATAAAACTTAAACAGAGGCTTGTTAAGAACTAGACTGTCTACCAGTATTTGCAAAGAGCTAGGCAAAGTTAAGCTGGTCAGATCTTTGTGTGTCTGTACTTGTAGAAGATGGCTTTGGTACCCTGAGTGGCTGCATTACCTCTAATGAACAGACTCAATCAAACTAAGTCTGCTATTATTCTGTTTGGTTGCATTCTTTGCTTCCAAATGATATTTTTCATGAAGACAAAACTTAAATAGAGGCTTGTTAAGAACTAGACTGTCTGTCAGTATTTGCAAAGAGCTAGGCAAAGTTAAGCTGGTCAGATCTCTGTGTATCTGTGCTTGTAGAAGATGACTGTGGCACCCTGAGTGGCTGCATTACCTCTCCTGAACAGACTCAATCAAACCGAGTCTGCTATTCTGTTTGGTTGCATTCTTTGCTTCCAAAGGATCTTTCTACAGATATTATTTTGTAATAATCATGAAAAGGGTGTTCTGTAAATTTGGTTTCCACTACCGTCCATGAACAGGCTTAATCATACCGAGCCTGCAACATTTTCATTTTTGTCGTGTTGAGCGACCTGTAGAGTTTCCACTTTTTCTATTTTTATATATATATGAAGGAAAAAGTTTCAAATTTTGTCATTATTAGAATAGTTTCTACTCACAGTCCTTACAAAGAAATTTAGATGATTTTTTTCTGATATTTTTTCCACTTCATGTGATGTTTTAACCCTGCACAATTTCTATGTAACCATTCACAACTATCACATTGAATCCAAGATGTTTCCTTCTCTACAGTATCACAAATCTTACATTTAATCTCATCGGAATCACTGACTGATTGTAGTACTACACTTTCATCGACCTGCTCAGTTGATGTGCCCTGTTGCGGTTCACTCTCTGACTCTAATGATGTGCTTGTCTGTGGAAGACTTGCAATAGTATCTGTTTCTTTAGCTTGTTTTGTAGACTTGCTTTGCTGTTTTCTTTGTTGGCTGGATTTGCTAGAAGTGCTAGAAAGACCGTTTTTACTCTCTGAATGAATAGATACTCTTACTTGCTTTCTGTGTGCCATCTTTTTCCCAATCTGAAAACTATCTAAAGTGTCCTTCCTGAATTGGTTGAACATAACCATTAGATGGTACTTAATTATTTGATGGAATATCTTTTCAGTCATATCTCAAAGGGAATCAGGCTCTTCTGTACTTGCAGACACACTTTGTTCATCCTCTTTTAGACAATTTAAGATATCAATTGCACATCTGGCATTTTCATACTTTTCTTTATCTGCATCTTTGTCCGAAAATCTATGCGATACCTCCTTTTTCAGAACATACTTAATATGTCTTACTTTTGCAACACAGTATCCCCCTACATATCTTACTCTTGCTCTGGAAGCCTGCGTTACTGTTCTTTTATTTATCTTTTGACTTGGTGTATCAACTTCTTTTGCCCTAGCACTTATAATGTACTCCCTAATTCCAACAAGAATGTTACAACAGATCCTCTGGTGTATGGTTGTATATACATCCTCATTATCAAATAATCTTAGACATTGCATTTTGAATTCTGTACCAGCTGAATATGTGGGTTGCTTTGTATAAAAGTCACCTAGGTTTTTTGACACTATTTGTCCAGTTTTTGAAGAAGTACATTCATTTAACAATGATGGAAGTTTACTGTATTGTTGTTTAGCAAAGACTTGTAACTTTGTCCAACTCATTCTAGACAAGATTTCATTGTTTTCATACTGATCAGGAGAAACAACTGTTTTTGCTGTTATTTCTTCAATTATACCTTTAAGATTTAAATTTTCTGGTAATTGAATGTCTTTGCATTCCTCTTCAACATCTAATGTAGCAATAACATCATTAAAATCATCTTCTAAATCTTCAGTACCTGGCTGGCAGTCATCATCTTGTACAGTGTCTATTTCCTGTAGATTCTCTACTGTGAACATTGCTTGGACAGGCTTGTGCCTAGAAGAAAATATTCAAAGTTAGGTCATCCTGGTATAAATACTTAGACAACTTAAAGATCTTAATTATAGAAAGTGACTTCTGCAGAATTACTCCCCTTTCTGCCATTTGTTGTTGAAGGACTCCCTTTAATAGCAGAGGGAACATACCTGCCAGCACTGTGATGCCCTGTATATATTCTGGCAAATATCTCATACCCTACGCCAATATTCACAAAGGGTCAACTGATCCTGATAATTTACCTTTGTATAAGGCGTAAAAAAATTGTTTTTTTTTTCCAATACCCCGACCTATCCTAAATTTTTGGCCCGACCCTAAATGTTTTTATGGCCCTGGAGAACATTTTGTTTTCAACTTTTTAACAAAATGTTGCAAAACTGCACTTTTTATGCTTTAAACATGGTCAGTGATGTTAGAAATCAACTTACTGATGCTCTACAGGCATAACTCCCTTATATGTATTCATTTTTTTGACACAAAAATAATTTCCCAAAAGTCTCACTTAATAAAAAAAAATTAACCTACCCTAATTTATTTTAGCATGTTACCGGAAACAAAGATTTTTTTTAGGCCTAGCAGGCATAATATTTGATTTTAGGATGTTATAAGTAAAGTTTTAGCATATTTTTTACGGCTAAAACCATACAGTCCCACTGTTTAGACTCATAGGAAATAAAAATGGCAATATAGAAACACCATGCTTTAGTTATTTCCAGTGTTAATGAAGGAGAACTTAATATACATTTTGTATATAAGAAATATGACTGAACTGCCATAGGGATGGGAGCCAGTCCATTTCAATGGGTGGTCCCAATGCCAGTTAGGTACCTTAGAAACTTTAAAAACATTTTGCTTGTGCTGCCCACAACAATTTCTCCATTAATAAAAAATAACTTACAAAGAAAAATATACATGTATATGTTAATTACATTCTTTTAAGACATCTACGTACATGTATATGTAAATTATATTCTTTTAAGACATCTGCTTGTCTCAGTCTAGCTTGTCTACAAGGTAATGGGGTCTTTAAGTGAATTTCAAGATTTTCAAAATATATTTTCTACCGTACACATAGCCTGCTTTTTCGCATATGCATACCTAAATCTTTTTATTTTTATAAGAAGTCAGGTAACATAATTTGTAACACTTTTCTGAAATTAATTTTGGTTTTCTATGTAAAATGAACAATTTGGTAAACTCAGTTAACCAATAACCAAACCTGATCCAAAACTGCTCCCTTATCATGATTTTTATGGTCTCATTGATTGCGGAAATATCATTTTAAAAACATCAACAAGTTGAAACAAGTTTAAAATCTTTAAGGGAGGAGAAAAAAGAATGAAACTTTATCTTATTTTATGAAATATTTTTTACTTCTTCCAAACTGCCGAAAATGTAAATTATACTGTACTATACAGTTGTTAACAAGAGAGCCATAATGGTGCTATATCGCTCTCCTGACTCAAATGGGTGAAATAATATTTCATCAAACTTAGCAGAGGATGCCTGCTCATTGCCATATGCCAAATATCTAAGCTCTAGACTTCAGGAAATGCTTTTTTCAAAGTTTTCCCTATAAGTCTTAGTAGCATAAGTGAATCCCAGGATGGGGTAAATTTGAACCCCTGGGCATGATTTAAACAGAACTGTTACAGGTCCATTACGCAGTGCTACATGGCAAAGGGCATTATGGTGTTAGATATATGACAAAAATAATTTTTAAACTTTTCCAATATATGCTTTTGTAAATCAACTGAACACAAAGACAACCCTTCCTCTACCCCACTCCCACTTTGCCTTAGTTGAATTAGAAACTCCCAGACTGAATAAAAAAGGTAAAGGACAAAGTTCACCTAAGCCTTATATGGCCTATGCAATTTTTAAAATTTTCAAATTGGCTATAATTTGAAAAAGCTATATATTGTTTACTACCAGAATGTTTATCTACTGCAAGGAATTAAGTTTTTATAAATAAATTCATTATTTTGTTCACAACATGTCATTGAATATTGCTGAAATCGCAGAATTTTGCGTAAACGGGCATTTTTTCCATATTTAAGTAATAAAGGAATGTTTTTAACAGTGAGCACACTCAAGGACCACAAAAATATTTTGCCCTTTGGTCCAGCTTATTTCACAGAATTTATGGTCATGTTTTGATTGTAGTCGACAGTTGTGCTCATAACAAAAATTTCAGATATGTTTAAAAATTCGATTAAAAACTGAAGGTTTCCCATACCCATAATGTTAAAATTATTTTCAGTTATGTCTGATATTTTCTTGTATAATGAATATATTGTAAAATATGTTGTGCATTTTGATAATACAGTATTACTTGATGAAAGAAAACATGTTCTTTACTAGATTTAGACACTTTCGATTTTTAGGCCATTTTGGTGCAAAAGTGAACCTTCTCCTTTAAATCAATATCAGGGGCATTTTGTCACCCTTGGTCATATTCACTTAACTGAGTATAGGGGATTTTGTTTGGGAGAGGGGTGCGGGAATAGGGGGTGGGGGGGTGGGGGGGGGGAGTGTTCCTTATCAAATTATCAGCAATAATAGATGCCTAACTCATGATAATGCCATTTTGAACTCTAACTTGCAGGAGTATACATACATCCAGAAGGTCTGTGTTTGGTGTTGAAATAATAAAAAAACTCATAAATTATATCAATTTTAAAACCAGTCTCTATTTTTTTCCCAAGATCAACATAAAAATTATTTTCTTTTAAACTGAGCAGTTAATCAGTCTGAAATTTTACTAGGGTGCACTTAAAAAAACACAGGTCCAGGTATGTTGTAACAGGTGACTAAAATGGCTTAACAATTTTCAAGTAATGAACAGGCATCTTAATCCTTACCCTCCTAAATTTCTATAATGGACTTGTCCATTTTTCTATTTGGTAACTATCATTAACTGTTAAAAGAGGTGCTTATCAAAAAGATACCAACTGAATAACAAGCAGTGCAGATCATAATCAAACTGCATGCATGTACAGGCTGATCATAATCTACACTGGTCACAAAGGCAGGATAAGTTGTGTCCATCAAAATAAGGGTTAATATTCCAAACATGAGTCAATGTGAGAAAAACAACAGTTGTACTTTTCAAAGATGTGTTGCTTTTGTGGAACACTACTGTTCTTTTAAGTGGCAGGATTCAGATCAAATTGTTAATATGTTTATATTGATCTGATTCCCTGCATGTCACAAAGTTTTGACAATTTCGCACAGCCCGAGGTTATTTTAAGTTTTCAGCCTTGTATATGGTACTGTTAGTACTATAAACAGTACATCTACATTAAGTACCTGCCTCATCTCCAGTAAAATAAAAAAAAGATAAAAAAAGCATGTTTGTTCACCTCCCTTTCCAGGCTGTTCAAAAACAAGTTTCACAGTATTGCATATTCAAAACATAAGCTTTTATATAGATTTCTCATTAAAATTACTTAAAATAATTTACTTTATTCTGCATCTTTTTCAATACCTTTTTTAAAAATATGGAAGAATGAAAAACATTAAACAATATTCCTTAGCATTTCTTGCAATATCAATTTTGTTCTCATGTTTTTCAAACATCTTTCTAAACATAGGTAAGATGCTTTTTTTTAAACTCAGTTTCGTTCTTTTATTTTTCAATACTTTGTTTCCAATAAATAAAATCTTTAAATGGAATTTAAATTCTTTTAGGTGGTTCTGCATGATTGATAAATGGTAAATAATGGCATAACAACATTGATCAAAAGTGCTGACTTGGTATATGGAAATAAAAATCATTTTATGATAAAATCGCAACCCAAATATAAAGTAATAATAAAACCAAAATGTTACTGTCTTTATAAAATACAATTTAAAATAAAATATTTTGACATGATAAATAATTCAAATATAAATATAGGTCTTACTATTGGCTTGAAATGTGTGGATGTACTTTTTCATGAGAAAATATTTCAAGAAGCAAACACAAGGACCTGTACATTTTAATTAAAAAATATAGTGCATATGTTTGTTTATGACTAAGAGATGTTTCATTAAAATATACAATGTAGAGAAAAAATTAACTGAGAAAATGTCATCAAAATTGTTAAGATACCGTGTGAGGTCCAAATTTTTCAAGTATAAGTAAAGCAAAAATTCAAGCACTCAACCTTATCATTTTTAGCTTGAGTATTTAAAGAATGGTCTAGCCATTCTACACACCCTGGCGTTGACGTCGGCGTCACACCTTGGTTAAAGTTTTGCATGCAGTGACAAATAACTATCATTTAAAGAATATAGCTTTGAAACTTATTTTTTTTCTTTTTTAAGGTCAATTACTAACCTCACTGGGTAAAGTCGCATAACTCTGACGCGAATTTTGACCAAATTATGCCATCTTTAAGGACTTAGAAAAATCTAGGTTAAAGTTTTACATGCAAGTTAATATCAGATAATCTCCAAAATTAATGCAGATAATCAACTGGAACTTCACATGTGTCTTGAGCATAATAAAACTAGGTGATAGCATCAAGTCCCATAACTCTGACATGCATTTTTGCAAAATTATGCCCCCTTTTGGACTTTGAAGATCCTGGATAAAGTTTTGCGTGCCAGTATATATAGCTATTACTTAAAGGCACACAGCTTTGAAAGTTATTTTTTCTTTTATACTTAGTAAATAACCAACCTCACTTGGTCAAGTCCCATAACTTTGACATGTTATTTGACCAATTATGTCCCTTTTTGGACTAAGAAAAGTCTGGTAAAAGTTTTACATGTAAATTACTCCAAAACTTATGCAGATATTGAACTGAAACTTCATGTGTCTTGTGGGTTATAAAGCAAGGTGATAGCTTCAAGTCCCATAACTCTGATTTGCAGTTTGGCCAAATGTAGATATTTTAACATTTAGGGCAACTTTCCTGAATTTAGAACAACAGGTATATTCTGAAGTTTTGAAAAACTATAACTACATGAAAATCTACACTATAGAAAAAATAATCCAAAGGTGCATAACTACCTTAACTGCATATTTCTTAACACTTGTACTCAATTTAAAGAAGTAAGATAAACTTCATTTTAATTGTTTTGCATCAATATTGTTTTTAACTTTAGGATGTTAACAAGACCCTAGGAAGATATTAAGTCTGAAGTTGAAGGAAAGAGGCTCTTAGAAATCTTTGAACTTGAAACAAAAGCAGCCGGAATGGCATGGAAGTAAAGGTCGGGTGTTTTATGAATTTCTGACAAAGGTGTATCCAAATGTAGTGAAGCACAGAAAGACAACAGCCCATGAAACTATAGCTATTTATAAGGGTATCAAAATCAATCCTCCCTCACTTGGATCAGGTTACAACATTTGCAAAATTATCTGATGTGAAGAAACACGTACCCACTGACTTTGTGATAGAAAATGAAATTGAAAGTTCAGTTAGCTTTAAATATTTTACTGGTTTCTCTATAAATGATCAACCAGTTCATAAAGTACTTGAGTTTTATAGAAATGGAACATGTGCATTGAAAATATGTGGGGCAGAAATCAACCTATCTAATGTGTATGTATCAGAAAAATTTCAGTATAGTATAGAAAGTATAAGAACAGTTTGTGAAAATGTGTAATGGTGTAAAAATAAGCAAGTCGGTAATTGTCACACGATTCCACCAATACCAAAGAATTAAAGATGTTAATGGTACTCAAAAAAGAGTAGTTAGATCTATTCTATGTGACAGAATTGTAGCTATGAATATAGTCAATGACACATACAAGAAATGCCAAAATATGACTCTTAATCACACAGACAAGAAAATCTACAGTGTTGTGAGCCTGAACCTATGAAACTCACAGAGAATAAGAACTTTACTGATTTACCAACTAGCAAGAAACCTATTTCAAAAGATAATTTAAAATCTTTAATACCTGACATTACAGATGAAACTGCAGAGCTTTCTTTAAGTCAAGGGATCCCATAGGCAGGCGTTGGTCCCAGAAAATCATTTCTGCTTGCCTTCAGTGGTATTGTAGAAGTCCGCAAGCATATGGAGCATTTAGAGCTTCAAAATTGCTTATATTGCCATGTCCCTCGACTTTGGTACTTTTTAAAAATAGGTTAAAGCAAGACCTAGGCTTTGATGATAAAATTTTGCAATGGATGCATGCTGAGGCAGTAAGGAAAGAGTTACATGAAGAAGATTGGATGGGAGGTATTGTGATAGATGAGATGGCTATTCAAGCTGATCTTCAGATAGCAAAGAACGGTGATGTAGTAGAACTGTTTGGTTTTATAGATGTTCTGGGAGTGGGTAACGACTGTACCATTCTGCGAACTGGTAAAAATGAAGCTTAGGAAAATATGCAATGCAGTTTGTATTTTTGGGACTCACGGGGTTCCGTTTCCCTTTTGCTCATTTCATAACCAATGGAGTACAGGCTACAGAGCTGTATACTTTATTTTGGAAAGCAGTTGATCAACTACAGATGTTTGGATTTAAAGTTTTGTATGCAAGTTTAGATGGAGCTCAAAGTAACCGAAACTTTATAAAGTACAATCTTGGTGGTGACTTTAGTAAACTTTAGTAAACCTTTCAAAACCAAGAATCCTTACAATTTCAGTGAAGTTGTTTTTATAATGAATGTGTCACATGTTGTAAAAAAGATAAGAAACAATATTTTATCAAGTGGAACATCTAAATATTATACCAGACTCCTTACCCTTCCCTCTAATGACACTATTCAGTGGCAAATGTTCTGTGATTGTTTTAAGTGGGACAAAAGGAACTCATTTTAACTCCATCGTAAATTAACGAATGAACATATAAACCTTACATGTCATTCAAAGATGCGCAATCATCTTGCCGAAGAAATGCTAAATTCTGAAATGTTGCATTGTATGTCTCAGTATCAGTTATATCTTGGTTCAAAGGGAAGTGTATTGAATGGTATGATAGAATTATTAAAGCACACCTCTAAACTCATAGATATCTTTAGGGACATGAGACCCATTATGACTATAGAAGATGAGAGATTAAATGAACTAAAACAAATTAGTAACTGGTTGGACCAATGGAAATGTAATAGTAATGACAAGCCAAATGTTACTACGTCCTACCAGTGCCATGAGGATATACAGCCATGCACCATTGGATTCATTGAGCTTTGCATCATGGTAATAAAGTCAAGTAAGCAGATATTTATAACCCCCGGGCCGGTAAACTCTGGTGTAGTAGAAAATATTTTTAATCAGCAACGTTCAACATATAACGAGGCCAATGCAAACTCTAATGCATTGCAATACAAGCATTCTTTAAATAGCATCGTCATTGGTCAAAACAGTGTGTCTACAAAAGCAAATGCAGGAAAAGGAAGAGATGCTGCCACTGCTTTTGGCTTTTCTATAAAAACTATCCATCAAAAAGACAAAAGGTACTAGGGAAGGAAAACAATTACTGATTCTTTTAATTGTGTTTACAAATTACACTATAGATAACCTTTGTTGGAGTAAGTTGCACAGATGTGTAGTGGTGACATGGAATCCACTTTATCTTGGTTATTTCTTTAAGACCACAATAGATTTTACTATGAAATATTATATTCTTAACATTAACGAAAAAGTATAAAAAATGATTTTCCTTCCATAACTATTAATATTTTTAAAAGAGATTGAAAAATAAAGTATGTCTTTAAAGAATTTTTTTAAAATTTTGTCCTTTTTTTATTAATATTTATTTACTTATTAATTTTGTTGTAAAAGTAAGGAACTCATGATTTTTTAAAAAAGTTTTTAGCGTTGGAAGTTGGTATGTTTGAAAGGCCATGCTAATTGCTAACTGCTGAAATGTTGTGCCAAATAATGCAAAATGATTTTTTCCAAATGCTTAATGTCAGGTATTCACCGTCAATTTGATATTGTCAAATTATAAGTGCAAAAAGTAATGTCAAATTAAAACTGATACAACATTGTATTATTTTGTTGAAAAATTTAAAAGTTACATTTCTGAAGATTATTACCTTTGAAAAAAAAGGCATTACCTATTTTGACATTTAGCATTTAAGTATATGACAGATAAGGTACTCGCCCTACCAATTGCCACACCAAGCTGTCCAGGTTTAAATATTTCACGACAGTCAACGTGAACTCAGGAAACAAATGCAAGTATTTAGTTAAATTTTGGCGTGGTACCATATACTGCAAATCTGCAATTTTCAATGACGGCTGTAGGAGGAGTAGCTAGGCCAAACATTAGTGTAAGCCTTAATATACCACTGGCATACTAGCTTTGTAAGATTCACTTATAATTTAAGAATCATTCTTATGTGTCAAGTTAATGTATGTCTTGTAGTTTGCAAGTCCTGTACTTGATGTTTGCTTTCATAATGCACTAAGGCAATAAGTGCCATAATATCAGGAACAAGAATAATATTAAATGAAAGATAAAAAAGCTTACAAAGAAAATATCTACTAAATTTTCAAAACTGTCAAGAGTCATTCCTTGACTTTTATGAATCGTCAATGCAAACGCTGCCTTCAATTGATATTGTTCTCTAACCGAAACAACAAGATTTCTTCTGGGATCAAATACTAGAAAAAGAAAGAACAAGGAATCTGTATGTTTGACACAATCTTGAAACTGTTCTAGGCAGCCCTACATAGATCCCCAGTGCCTTGTCATTAAACTAGTTTTTATGGTGACATGACAGACTGTTTGCTTCCCATGCGTCAGGACCTAGGTTTGATTACACATTCAGGCAAAACTTTATTCTTGAATATGTCTGTTACTATTTTGGTATAAAGCAGCTGTGCAGTTTGTTGAATTATATCAAAACCATCAAGGTCTGCTACTGTTAAAATACACTTTTAAAGTACTTCCTCTCTATTCAGTCACCAAATCGATTAACAGCTGTATGAAATGTTTATTATTTCTATACATTTCAGTATGTATGCTACTGTTAAAATACTCTTTTTTACAGTGACTCCTCTTTATTGAGTCAAATTAAATAAAACCTGTATGAAATGTATATTTATTTATTTATTAACATATATGCATGTATGTATAAACTCTTGACACTGGCATTTGATTCTGCCTTTGTGACAAATACAAATACAAATACATGGCATTTATATAGAGCAAAAATTATAAAATATTCTATTGCGCTTTACAATTATATAACACACATTTAAAATATATACATTCAAAATATGAACAGGATTCTAGAACTTAGATTTAGAGATTAAGACATGTATAAATACTATTTTATACCAATACTGATATTTTGTTTTTCAACAAGAGCACACTCATTGTTCTCATTGAAACTGACTAAACAGATGTGTTTTCAGTTTTGATCTAAAACTGGCTTCAGACTGAATGTCTTTCAGATAGCTAGGTAGATCGTTCCACCATTTGGGACCAACGACGGCCATAGATCTGTCTGCTAATTTTGTTCTCCGTCTAGGGATGTTAAAGTTAGTGTCACTCTGTGAGCGTAGTTTGTACCGTTGTCGAGTAGGTACAAACATTTCCCTCAGATATACTGGAGCTGTACCATTGATGACACGGAAGACTATTACTAGGACTTTGAACATGACTCTAGCCTTAACTGGAAGCCAGTGTAACTTTTTCAGAAGTTCAGCACTTGGCTGTTCGTAGGAAGCATTCATTACTACTCTAGCGGCATGATTTTGGACTCGCTGTAGTTTGTTGATTTGGTAGGCTGGAATTTCGGTAAATAAACTGTTGCAGAAGTCAATGTGAGAATGAACCAATCCATGCACTAATGATTCAGTTGACTTTTGTGTGAGATGTTTCCGTATAGCCCTAAGGTTTCGTAACTGCACATGAGCTATCTGACACTTTTTCTGGATGTGATGGTCAAAGTTTAGTGTATTGGTCATAGTTACACCCAGGTCTCTGACACGATCGACGCATTTTACGTTACACCCACCAACGTTTACACTTGTGATGTTCATTTTCGCTAACTGTTGTCTGGTTCAATACATAATTATTTCAGTTTTAGACTGATTCATTTTTTCCGATTAAAGGTTGTCATCCATTTTATGATTTCATTGAGACAACTGTCGAGTTGTTGAAGAACAGTTGTCTCATTTTGAGAATTTCCCGCTTGAATTTTTAACGCAATCTTGTGATCATCCGCGTATCTATACAGATCGGCTGGATATTTCTGCACCACTCGGTTGAGAGCCGATATGTACAGGGTAAAGATCACTGGTCCGGCACAAGAACCCTGCGGGACACTAAACCTCAGTGGCTCCGTGTCAGATGCTGACTGTTCTACTAAAACCTCCATTGTTCTGTTCGTGAGATAAGATTCTATCCATTTCAATATGTATACCAAATTCATCTTGAAGGATTTGAATCAGTATCGGGATATCGATGGTATCGAACGCTGCACTCAAGTCGATCATGACCACGATTGTTACTTGATTTTTATCTATGGTTTCCAAAAGATCATTATACATTTTGACCATTGCTGTTTGAACCCCATGATATTTTCTATATGCACTTTGGTAAGCTGGGAGAAGATTGTTAGCTTCAATATGGTTATTGATTTGGTTTAGTGCAGCTTTATTAAGAATTTTGGAGAGGAATATTAAATTTGACACCGGGCGATAGTTTTGCAGTTCAAGTGGGAGACCTTTCTTCTTCAGCAAAGGTTTTATCACAGCACTTTTCCATTCCTCAGGGAACACACCAGATAGCAGTGATCAATTTACAATTTCTGTCACAACGGGAGCAAGTTGTGAAAAATGCTCCTTTAATTTCTTAGTTGGAATCACATCAAGTTCACAAGTTGTAGATTTTGATGCATATTCAAGTTTCAAAATATCGTTTTCGGAAAGTGGTTTGAACGCAGTAAATGTATTCATAATCACAGGTGGATTCGAAAAGGAAGAATTACCATTGCTGGGTGTTTCAATTGGTATATTGTCAAGATCATTTCTCAACTTGATTATTTTATCGGCAAAGTATCGTAGGAAGTCATTTGCCAAAGATACTGCACTTGTGTGTAATGGGAGCGGATTGTCCTTCGACCTTCCCAGTAAATCTGATATAACAGCATATAGCTTTTTGATGCATCCTTCTGCTTCTCCTTTCTTATTCTGGTATTACTCATCCTTGGCCCTAGAAAGTTCAGCACTATATATGTTTCTTACACCACTATATACTTTCTTTGACAGGTCATATTTGTCATTCATAAAGATTTTCTCTATTGAACGTTTGTACTGTTTCAGCTGTTTTAGATATCCTGAGTACCAAGGAACTGTCGGTCTACAGAGAATAGTTCTTTCCTTTAGAGGGGCATGTCTCTGAACAATGTCTGACGTGATTCTAGTGAACTCAGACACAATATCACTGACATTGGACGAGTTCACTACAATGTTGTTTAATTGTCCGAATTCTGGTTGTAATTTGTCATTGGATACAGATTTCCAATTGCGAGATTTGATTTCTTTCCTGATCAAGGGAGGACGACACTGTTCAATGTTACAACTAACAAAGCAGTGATCAGAGATGTAATAGTCTGTCAAAGGTTCTGAGACATTTACACGTTTGTCTTCAAGCTTTGTGATCATCAGGTCAAGAATATGACCACCAGAATGAGTTTGAGCATTGACATGTTGAATCAGTCCAAAAGATCTCAAACACTGCTGGAACTGTTTGGTGTAGCAGTCTGTCTTATTATCCATGTGGATGTTTAAGTCACCTAACAGCACCAGAGACTTGGATCTGGTCGTTATTTGTTCAAGAAACTCAATGAATTCTGTCATAAACATGGCCTGAGTCACTGGGTGTCTCTCCGAATACGGCGGTAAGATGTAGAGGATGAATGATTGACTACATACTTTCCATTCAGCACATTCAAAGGACTGAAAGTTTTTTGCTGGGCATGTTGACAATTTGAGATTGTTTCTGTATAATAGGGCAAGTCCTCCACCTTTACGTTCTGGTCTCGGTACATCATCAAAGCAGTAGCCATCCTGACCACATTAACTTATGATCTGC
Organism: Mercenaria mercenaria; assembly: GCF_021730395.1. Taxonomy (NCBI): domain Eukaryota; kingdom Metazoa; phylum Mollusca; class Bivalvia; order Venerida; family Veneridae; genus Mercenaria; species Mercenaria mercenaria. Next base: position 107 of record NW_026461611.1, on the reverse strand, counting down.
ACTGTTTATCATTCAGTAAATTAATATTCACTATGCAGTCACAAAAGCAATATATAATATTTAAAAAAAAATCAATTAGAAGATATTGGAGACCCTTGAGGAGGGCG
>NW_026461610.1:0-4264 GCF_021730395.1 Mercenaria mercenaria | reverse complement strand
TGAGAGGACCATATTGTCGATAGGCATTCTTGTTCATTATGCGTGAGAGGGCCATATTGTCGATAGGCATTCTTGTTCATTATGCGTGAGAGGGCCATATTGCCGATAGGCATTCCGGTTATTCAATATGCGTGATAGAGCCATATTGTCGATAGGCATCTTTGCTGTTCATTATGCTTGATAGGGCCATATTGTCTGTTGTCGATAGGCATTCTTGTTGTTCATTATGCGTGAGAGGATCATATTGTCGATAGGCATTCTTGTTCATTATGCGTGAGAGGGCCATATTGTCGATAGGCATTCTTGTTCATTATGCGTGAGAGGGCCAGATTGTCAATAGGCATTCTTGTTCATTATGCGTGAGAGGACCATATTGTCGATAGGCATTCTTGTTCATTATGCGTGAGAGGGCTATATTGTCGATAGGCATTCTTGTTCATTATGCGTGAGAGGACCGTATTGTCGATAGGCATTCTTGTTCATTATGCGTGAGAGGGCCATATTGTTGATAGGCATTCTTGTTGATTATGCTTGATAGGGCCATATTGTCTGTTGTCGATAGGCATTCTTGTTGTTCATTATGCGTGAGAGGGCCAAATTGTCGATAGGCATTCTTGTTGTTCATTATGCGTGAGATGACCATATTGTCGATAGGCATTCTTGTTGTTCATTATGCGTGAGAGGGCCATATTGTCGATAGGCATTCTTGTTGTTCATTATGCGTGATAGGGCCATATTGTCGATAGGCATTCTTGTTCATTATGCGTGATAGAGCCATATTGTCGATAGGCATTCTTGTTGTTCATTATGCGTGATAGGGCCATATTGTCGATAGGCATTCTTGTTGTTAATTATGCGTGATAGGGCCGTATTGCCGATAGGCATTCTTGTTGTTAATTATGCGTGATAGGGCCGTAGTACGTTAACGATAGAAAAGCAACATATATTAAAAGTTTGTCATTTGCACGTGGTCTCTTGTAAACACATGTTATCACTCCTGTTAAAAACGATAAGAACAGCATATTTTTTTTTTGCTAGAATTATCGTATATATATATACTTCGTTTTTCTTGGTACAATTAAAAATAACTTGTTTAAAGGGGCTGGCCTGCCAATCGTGCGACAACAAAGAAACAAAAAAGATATCTGGAAAGGTTTGCCTTGTTTATTGAGAAGACGTTGAAGCTTTGTAACTAGCAGATTGTATGTCATGGAAACAAATATAAATTTGTTGTTTTCAATGTTATTTCCATTAAAAGTTGAAGTACGTTTGCCAGTGAGTATTAAAGATAAACATTAATTATCACGCTTTATATAAACGGTTGTAAAAGTACGAATTCCTCCTTGGTGTTTTTAAGCCAAAATCTGGAGTTCAGTCCCTTAAATACCCTGTAAATTCATATCTTGTCCCTACGGTAATGTTCATCTTGTCCCTACGGTAATGTTTATCTTGTACTACGGTAATGTTTATCTTGTCACTACGGTAATGTTTATCTTGTCCCTACGGTAATGTTTATCTTGTCTCTACGGTAATGTTTATCTTGTCACTACGGTAATGTTTATCTTGTCACTATGGTAATGTTTATCTTTTCACTACGGTAATGTTTATCTTGTCACTACGGTAATGTTTATCTTGTTTATCTTGTCACTACGGTAATGTTTATCTTGTCACTATGGTAATGTTTATCTTGTCACTACGGTAATGTTTATTTTGTCACTACGGTAATATTTATCTTGTCACTATGGTAATGTTTATCTTGTCACTACGGTAATGTTTATCTTGTCACTACGGTAATGTTTATCTTGTCACTACGGTTTATCTTGTCACTATGGTAATGTTTATCTTGTCACTACGGTAATATTTATCTTGTCACTACGGTAATGTTTATCTTGTCACTACGGTAATGTTTATCTTGTTTATCTTGTCACTATGGTAATGTTTATCTTGTCACTACGGTAATGTTTATCTTGTCCCTACGGTAATGTTTATCTTGTCCCTACAGTAATGTTTATCTTGTCACTACGGTAATGTTTATCTTGTCCCTACGGTAATGTTTATCTTGTCACTATGGTAATGTTTATCTTGTCACTACGGTAATGTTTATCTTGTCACTACGGTAATGTTTATCTTGTCACTATGGTAATGTTTATATTGTCCCTACGGTAATGTTAGTAAACAAAATGTGATTTAGTGATACATTTACACCATTTATTTACAGATGGACCTATTCTATACTAAAAGTAAATTCGGCAAGACTTACAGAGGATGCGAGGTTGTATCAATCAAGTAAGTTCTGTTCTCAATTTGTCCCTTTGAATACATTCATATCCTAATCGCTTCACGAATAGTACATTACTCCTAACGTTAATACATGCAAGTTGGTGGGCACAGGGAGCCGAAAAATACAGAAATCCACAGAAAGATGGCATTGAAAAGTATTGTAATTCTAACTTCAAACTTCTAACTTCCTGACTTTCGACTTCTGATTTCCAACTTCCACACTTCTTACTTCCGACTTTTTGACTTCTTACTTCCCTCTTCTAACTTCCGCACTTCTACTTCCCTCTTCTAACTTCCGCACTTCTGACTTCTAACTTCCGCACTTCTGATTTCTAACTTCCTGACTTTCGACTTCTGATTTCCAACTTCCACACTTCTTACTTTCGACTTCTTGATTTCGTACTTCCCTCTTCTAACTTCCGCACTTCTGACTTCTAACTTCCACACTTCTGACTTCTAACTTCCTGACTTTCAACTTCCGCACTTCTGACTTCCAACTTTCCCTCTTTGGAAGTCGGAAGTAAGAAGAGAGAAGAGAGACAGAGAAGTCATTTTGGTGACTCGTGTCGAGCTCAACACAAGCAGGCCTGGTAAAAAGACGAGTATACAACATTGCACCACATTACATTCTTTCATTTTACGACAATATATTTCAAAACAATCTGTATAGCTGGTCATTATTTGAATAAGATATTTGCCGTAGTTTGTTTCAACATTAATCATATTTAGATAAATCAGTTTATAATTATATTTCGCTACGTTTTTTTGTCAAACGTATGATAAATTTAAGAGTCGTTTCGACATTTGACATACCTTTGATGGTAATGAAGTGTCATTGAAATGGAACTGGGACAAAGGTCACGAATATATCAAACAAAATTATTGTCTGCCGCATATTTTGAATAAATTTTCTGCAGAATATTTTGAATAAAATTTCTGCCACATATTTGGAATAATGATTTCATTAGGAACTTGAAAAATGAATTAAATTTCAGATATATCGTATGTTATTTTACAAAAAGAAGCTGTTTTGCTAAAATCGTTATCTAATAAAAAGGGAAAGTGCAAACCCATGTGACAAATCTTACAGTCGGTATATGACCATCAGCATGTTATTGACTTAATAGTTAGTGGTGAAACTTCATAAATTCAAAAATGACATTTTTAAAAGTGATACGTTGTACTTATCTAGCAGGTATCATGTCGCTCGTATTAGCGAAATAAGAAAACGCACACGAGCGCTATCACTGTTAGAATACTCTGTTTGACTGAATTAAGCGCGGCAATAAAATAGGGTTATTACAAAAGTAGTTTGAGCTTAAACGTTGTATTCGGTCTTTGAAACTTATGAGAGCGGAATAGAATATTTCAGATCAAGACACTGTTGTAATGACCCTTTTATTATATACCTCCGTATTCTAAAGGTATTTTATAAAGAAAAACACTAAAAACTGCGTCATTAGGTTAAGGCTGATACTTTGAACTGGAACTCTTTCTTTAGTACGTGGCGTCATGACGTCAATTTTGCTTACTACAGTTCCTTGTATGTGAGGTTTTTTTAATGAATAAAAAAACGTATATTGATATTTAAAGTTAATAAGAAAATAATGCCTTTATTACCATGTTACAATTTTATGTTAAAGTCCATGACGGAGAATCTGTAATACTTGCTTTAGTTTCTATTTTTAAGTTTTTCTGTTCGAACTTATTATAGGTCCGGGTCTTGAATATTGATAGAAAGTCCAGATGTTAAGCGTGATACGAAATTGGATTTCAATATAGTACGATTCTGCCTGTATTCGTGTTTACTTGTGAAATAGAAGCCTCGTTGCGAAAACATTTATTACGGGTTATAATAAAATCTAAAAATTAACATTCTTTGATAATTCAGTAGAAGAACCGCCACTATGCAGATATCAGAACATGTTCTTTAATTTGCACTACTTTGATTAATTTTGATTAGTCGTCAAAAAAGATATTGATC
>NW_026461609.1:0-70103 GCF_021730395.1 Mercenaria mercenaria | reverse complement strand
AATCCCCAGCAGTGTGCATTGTTTGTATTAATTAGTTTCAAAATATGACATGTACGCATATGTCCGTTTTGTTGAAATGTTGATGCATCTGCTAATTTGCGATAAAACCGCAGTGCCGAACAGTGTGTTCAAAGGATTATGTTAATTACATGTGAAATGGTGATAAGTGACTGTGGTGGCGATATCTCTCGTACGATTCTGAAAGGTGCTCAGCAAGGAACAACATGTGGCATAATAAATAATTATCACCAATTACCTCGTCCACACTCCATCTCTATCCTAGAGTCATTAGTTCTGACGCCCTTAAGCAGTCTAACATGCATTTCATTAGTAATATAGATAAATTAAAAAATAAAGAGTGTTGTTATATGGCATGTCTCCTTTAATTTTATTCCTGTTTTGTAAATTTGTGGGCAAAAAGGTGTCAGTATTTGTATTATTGCCGACTGACCATCCAGGCATCCATATTTTTTAAGGCTCATGAGAAATGACACCTTTTGACTGGCTGGCTCTTTTAACCAAAACTTCACTTTTCTGGAGCCTATATGGCCAAAATCATATTTGGCTGGTATAATTCTATGTGAATGCAGTCGAGACCTGAAACTTAAAAGGACAATAAACAAATTAATATTAATCTTTTTAAGTGACTTTTTTACTATTTCTTTGTAAAATGTGATCTTTTTTATTCACTTTACATATTGTTAATAGCAGTCATTCATTATCAAAACAGCGAGGACACAAAAATATATAACCCTTTCTAACAGCTCTAACTTTGGTACCTTCAGTGAAAACCTATTAGAAACAAGACCTTCTAGGCTTCTTTATTTACAACAAGATTTGACAAAGAGCAGCAAAACCATATTCAATTAAACTAATTTAATGTTTTCAAATGATACAAGGTGTATAGCCTACAAGAGAGTGAAAAATCTAAATTTCAAAATTTCAGTCAAAGAACTGTCTTGTGACTTTGAAAAATAACTCAGGGAAAGAGAAAACCAATATCTGAATTCCTGACCAGTTGCTCTTGTAAGAATTAGGTTTTTAAAGGATTGGAGATTTTTGCATTATTAAAAAGACATAAAAATACACCAAAGTATGAAAAAATAATATAATCTTACTGTAAATCTGTTGAATGCATTAAGGTATAGGTCCATGTTTCGGAGAAAAAAGTTCGAACATCATCAAATCATAGAACATGTAGAAAGAAAGCATTGTTTTACATGAAAATTTAACAGCGTATAAAACTTTTATATTATTCTACAAAACCAATGTCAATTTACTCATATATGTATTGCATTCCAGAAAGGGACTGCATGAAGGGGCCACACTTCCGGACAGTTCAGTGCCTTTAAAAACTCACCATTTTTTAAAAGCTGTTACATGTCTTCGTTTTGATGCATTTGCAACATCGTGCGAGTGTTTAAACTTTACATAACTAGGTAAAACATCGTTTTTGACAATTGTTTACATGATTTATTTCCTTACAAATGGCATTCTTATTTAAAGGGGGACAACTCATTTAGAATATTTTAAGTATCCAACTCTGTGGGACAGAACAGTAAAACATGTATTGGACAGATAAGTTGTGTGTCAATATGCTGTTCATTTACTAAAAATATCTGTTGTTTTGTGATAAATTGCTAAACCTTAATGTTTTATTTGAGCAAGGTAAAATATTGCCTGCTTTGCAAAAGTGTGTAAATTGGCATCATAAAAGGTCACTTATACCTATCTGACAGCAAAATAAATAAGGGCGTCAAAACTTATGAGCGTCAAAACAGATGATCAAAGGATATATGCTGCTTTCTCCTTGATTCGAGCCTCTTAAATCTTTTAGGGTTGTGTATATTTTTGTAAACCTGTTCAATTAAATATTTTTTGTTTTTTTTGGTACAAAAATATTTGCATTTAACAATAGACAATAAGAATTACAATGTTATCATCTTTTATATGAACTTTTTTGCAAGAGACTGAAGGAGGTCAAACTCCACATCATTTTAAAACGTTCTCATCGATTCGAGCCCTTTGTTCGGTAGGTCAATAAGTGTTAATGTTTGCACAGTCTATTTCCATAAAGCAAATTTCTATAAAGATTGACTTTTTGTTCACTTGTTACAACAGTCAAATTATGCTCAGGATGCTTTTAATTTGAAATTTTGGGTCACAATATTGCCCACTGTGTAATTTCCTTTTGAAATATTATAAGCAATTTTTATGTAAAATATTAAAAGAGGTATTTACTCAATTTTCCAGTGGTTTCATGACTAATATTTTCCAAGGCATTTTAAAATGTAAATGACACAAGTTTCTGATGGAAGAACATGCTACTTGAGCATGAATTTTACTAAAACACAAGGGCTCTAATCGATGAGAAAGCTCGAATCGACGAGAAACAGGCAAACATATTTCCTCAGGTGCGACACCTTATCAAGGGGTGCGACACCTTATGTACCAGTCACTTTATGTACCAGACACTTTATGTACCACTTTGACACTTAGTGTACCACCTATATATTATATAGTATAAATTGTATCTCATTGTGTAGCACTGTCAATATGTGATAATTACCTGTGAAAACAACTTTGATTTAATCAGCTTAAGTCCATAGAATGTTATTAACCTTATTAATTATGAGAATTAACATTTAAATTTAGTAAAAAAACATTTCATCATCATCATCATCAACTTCAGTGATCGCCTCACTCTGTGTAGAGTATACTCGCGATTTATGTTTAAAAACCGTGCATGCGCAGCTGAAGGTGGACTATGTACAGCCTAAAGGTCTCTCTATGTACAAACTTTAAAATCTGATAAAAATTCAGCGTCGACGTTACAAGGTGTGTATGCCAGCCATGACAGTCTTGAAGCCCTCTAGGGTGGACTGGTTCACGGCGCACTGAGGCAATCGGTTCCAGATGATGACGGAAGCTGGGAAAAAGCTGTGATGATATGAAGACTTGGAACAGGAGATCTGTGTGTATTGCTGATCATTGAACCTGGATGACCTAGATTGACGGAGTGGTGGATCGGGTTTGATGTCAACTAGTTTGTGGTTGATCTTGTACAGCATAGTTGCCCTAGCTACATTACGTCTATGTTGTAGAGTATCCCACTGGAGATCCTGCAGCATAGCAGTGACGGAGCTTGTTCGTTGATAGTCTCGTTTGACGAACCTGGCTGCTCTACGTTGTATCATCTCCAGCTGGTTGATGTGGGTCTCGGCGTACGGGGACCAGACTGTTGATGCATACTCTACGATCGGACGGACATAGGTCTTGTAGGCTGTTGCTTTGGCACGTGGTGGACTTGAGCCGATATTTCTGCGGATGAAAGACATGGTGGAATTTGCCTTTTTAGTGAATAGATGTTATCAATATGTGTTTTCGGTAGTTAGATGGTGTAGATCTGTTGCCCTTCTTGAAGATGGGAGAGACTAAGGCGGTCTTCCAGTCAGATGGTATTCATGCAGGGCACTAGACAACTTTTGGGGACAGGTACCCATACCCTCAGGAAGGGGAATTTTTCGTTATTTTAAGACAAAAAGGGGAATTTTTAGCCATCTGTATGTTGTGACTTTCACACTTATTAATACCACTCTTTTCTATCATTTAGCTATATTTTCTGACAAATACCAACAAATAATTATGCAAACTGTTCTTATATATTTATTTCTTCTTAAACTTCCATTTATCAAAACTTTTGACATGATGTTTAACTCATGGTGACTGTTACATCCAACCTTATATGTCAATTTTTCTACTCTTTGAAGTAAAATGGCCAATGGCCTTCTCAAGCTGAGTGTCATTTATCGTTGTTGCCCCTTCATGGACAATCCTCATAATATTGTCTAGAGTTTCCTGGCTCACAGATGATCTTAGAGGTGTACATATACTGTTCATCAGAGAGAACACTCTCTCAACACAGGCTGTTGATGTTGGTATTAGGCTTGAAAGAAGCACAAAGTATGACATGACAGGGAAGGTTTGCTGTAAAACAGGTTCATCTTCTTCAACAGGAACTGTGGGTCTGATAAATCATCTGCAGATGCCCTCTGCCTACAAACAAATGTAATGGTAAACCAGTCAGTTAAGAGCTGAGTTGTAGAATAGTTTTTTTTTTACAAATCATACAACTGATTAAAGAATTTTCAAAGTTCTATTAATGCAAAAGTGGCTTGATCAGATGGTATTTAGAACTTTAATTATTATATAAGACAGCTCAAGATCTCAATAATGAATTTTAAATTTTACACACATTAATTTAGTTCTATAAAGATAGATACATAACGATTAATCAATAGATCCTTTAACTGGTTGACAGTTAATGCTATGACTATTATATAGTATAATACTGAATTTTATTACATTTTAAAAAAATTGCTTTGATTCCATTTATTTTAGAATAGTTATTAATAAAATTTCACTTAAAATAAAGTTATTTATGGTTAAATAATTTATAAACTGTCTTACTAAGTATTACTCTTTGTCACTGATCTGTGAACTTCAACTTGCCAACTGAAGACAAACCATTTAGGTTCAGTAGGTTAAAGTAACTACAAACAATGAGAATATAAACACCTGAAATAAGAATAAACAAAGTAAACAAAATTGCAATTAACAATAAACTATAATATACATACCCTCCAGACAAGAAATTGTGAAATCATTTATGGTCTGTCATTTTAACTGTTAGTTTAAAGTAGAAAATGAACTTAAAATCATGCAGCAATTAACCAACTTGCAACTGGGTGAATAAGCTGTCCTTAAACTTGTCTAAGGTAATTTTTTAGTTTGATTAATAAAAAATGATAGTAAACCTAATACAAAATACACTTTAAAGATAAGTTGAAATCAACTGATAAAGGTTCCCTTAGTTGTTATTTTTGACTGTTCATTGTCACTTTATGTTGCCTTGGAAGCTTATTCATCACACAACAGGGGTAGGGGTATTTAACACAACTGAACATGGAATCAAACTGACTGACTTACTTCATAATAAACATCTGATGCTTGAAAGCATTGAACTCCCTTCTGATACTGTCTGCTGGAAATTCAGGGTGAGAGACAACATGATGACCCATGAAAGTGTCCTCTTTCATCTCGCCATAATGGTCAGCAACGTGCTTAATAGAGTTCTATAAATGAAATTTAATGAATTAATTTCATGCTTTTATTGCTTTATGCTTCTAAATAATTGAGTTTAAATAAGTAACAGTTGAACAATGATACAATATCATGTAACATGGAAATCATGATGAATACTCTGAATATTCTTTGATTTTGGAATAAAATTGAGAAGTTAAATGACTGACTACCCTTATACAACATTTTATATTTGTTTTCTGTTACTATTATTGACTGCTTTTTTGGTGAGATTGACTAAAAATTTTGCATTATACCTGAAATAAAAAAACAACAAACAAACAATAAATCAAATATTAGATATCATAATAATGCTGCATTAACTTGAAAGCCCAAAATTTAACAACAAACAGAGTATGATGATTATAACCTGTCCATAGTTTACCAATTCAAGAGGATCTGAAGGTACATGTCTCATATCAAACACTGAGAAGGCACCTAGAGCTGGACTACAGTGAAATGCATCTTGGAGCTCCTGTATCAAGCTGTGCACCATCGGCATGGCAACTTCCTCTGCAAACTGTTGAATAGTGATTGGCCTCTCATCCCTGAAAATAATCAAAGAGTACCACACTGATGTTGGAATTGTTGCAACAATTAACTTTTTATCTTAAATATGACTGATTCAAGCAGATATAACTTATTAAGATTCTATTTCAGCAGTATAGTTAATCCTTTTAATTACTTAACTTCAATTCTGAAAAGAATTCATTTAATCAATGAGGTCATTAAATGCTATCAGCTTGTAAGGAGTCCATAGAACCTGAAGTTTCTATGCCAATGGTGCATTGTAAAACTCTTACAGATTTTAATCTATGAACTATTAAATACCTTAGCCTTCTTGCATATTCTCTTCTCTCATCTATCAAATCCCACAGCATGGGCAGTTTGGAGAAATAAAGTTCATCATCATCATGCAGCAGCACACCATTTCCAACTTGTGTAAACCTGGTATTCAGATGTTCAAGTTCATCTATGAGGCTCTGAAAAAATTGAAAACTGCTGAAATATGTGAGCCATTCAATTTAGTAAATTCTTAGTAAAAACAGGATTTAATTCAATAACATATTTTTATGAAATGGTAATTTACAAATGTATGTTAAAATATGTAAAGCAAAACTCGTGTATAAGTTATTAACTAATTTTATTTTTAACAAAATGATACTGGTCAGCGAGTCTAAATATTTCTTGTTTAAGAAGAAATCAATTATTTAATAACTTAGATATACTTGTAAAAAGACTTGGTTACTTTACTTAGCCCATTTTTTGTCTTGAAAATACTTACTCTTACTTTCTCATTCACACGGGAAAAGTGGACGTCACCCTGCAAGTAGTCGCAGAATATGACAACTGGCTTCAGCATGTCACATTGGCAAGCTGCTGCTGCAACTGTATGCTTATTTAGCAGCATCTCGCGCAATCCAACCACTTCAGGGCTTCTTGATTTACCCAGTATTGAGTCTACTGCATCAATGATAGGTTCAAATCTGTCGAGAAGCCGGCTGCAAGCCCTGCCATGAGACAACCATCGGGTGGCTGCAGCTCTCAAAAAGGTTAGCTTTGTCATGTTGTAAGCCTCCTGGACTTCCATAAAGACCTGAAAAATTCAAATCAATGTCCACTTATGGTATTTTTCAGTTGATCTAAATAATCTTACATTATTAAAAGTCTAATGTTTTATACATGAATAGGTTAGTGAGTGACCATAACAGTTATTAACTTATTACACATCTTATATTTTGCTTATTTTGGTTTTAAAGCAACTCTAGATTCAATATCTGGATTAAATGGTGGATGGAAGACTTGGAGATGGCATGACTAAAGGCCCTGGCACTACTAACCGCAAATCTCTGTGCAGAAAATTTGAACAACTTCCATATCGCAATCATCACAGCATCTAGATCTGCAAGTACCGGATATTGCTTGACTAAATGACTAACACACAATGCGAGCCTATGGTTCCTGCAGTTGATGTACAGTTGAAATGGGACCACATGTCTGAATCTGCGTTGTAATCCTGTTGATCAATTTGTTAATCATTAGTATAAATATTTAATCATATAAAGTATCAAATTATATTTCGACTGTGCTAAATTATCAATCAATCAAAGTGATATAACGTTTCAAGAAAAATCGTAACAAGATGTGGTTCCTTAAGACGACAGTTGTATACTAATTCATACATTTCTAGCTACATTGTCACATGGGAGCCTTGCACTTACATTATAAATTCTGTTATTCTTTTTTTACAATTACTTACAATGTCTTTAAATTACATGGTATCATTTAATCAAGTCATGACATTTCAAATATCAACTTAAAAGTTATAACTCTGAAATTATGGATTTTATCAAGTCCACTTACCTTTGTTGACACCACTCATAACATTACAGCCATCAAAGCCTACAAAAATGGCTTTCTTAATGTCGATTCCCTTGCCCTGAAGGAACCGTTCAATCGCTTCCATCAGACTTGCTGCATCAGTTGATACCACCCGGATAACTCCCATGAAAGCATCTGTCACTTGCTTCCCCTTCAGAAATTTGATAAAGACTGCGAATTGTTCACGATTTGCCTCGTCAGTTGATTCGTCTGCCATTAAAGCATAGCATTTGGCATCACGGATTGCCTTAAGGGTATCATCTTCAAATGCAAAAGCAATTGATTTTATGATGTCCTGGATTGACAATGGAGAAGTGTAAGTCAACTTAGGATTTTCTTGCACATATTGCTTCACCATTTCATTCTGAATATCAGAAGCCAAGAAGTTTTTCATAAAATCCTCTAGGTTGTCAGTAAGGGCCCATCTTTTCCTAAGCATGAAGTAAGAAGTACAGAACAAGGTCTCCAAATAGTTCTTATTTAATATTTTCTTATTGTCAATTTGTTTTTCTAACATTGGAGAAATCTTTTGAGTTCCTGCAGACAGTGACTTAGAAAGATACCTTTCTGTAGCTTTTAAATGTTTCTCTGACTGGTCATGGGTTTTCAGTTTTCTTGTTGGACGAGTGCCTAAATGAACTCCACGCGAAATATATGCGGTTGTATCATCAGTTATTGTACTACTGTACATAAATTCACAATACTTGCAACAATAACCTTCCTTAGCTGCACTATGGTAAAGCCATTTGTATGTGTTTTCATATCTTGTGGTGTCAAAAAGCCTACTATCAGGCACCAGTACACAACGCTTTTTACTTCTGACGATGTCTGATTCAGTGTCTGAGTCAGAATCGGTAGAAGTAGAACAGGACTTGGGCTCGCATGACACAGCTTTGCGTTTATCAGAATCATGACTGCTAGAACTGGGCACGACTTCCGTAGATTCTTTAGAATCTTGCGAGGTTGTAGTGCTTGTTGTAGGATAGGATGGGTTTTCTAATGCTTCTAGACTTTTCTGTTTAAACAAAATGTCGATTTTCTTACAACTTTCTGAGGCTTTTGATGTGATTTTTCTTCTGTAGTGTTTTTGATTATGCGACATTTTTATTTGGCAATGGCGATATCCAAAAATTCCGAATGTATCCGTACCTGATTTGTTACGAGAGAATTCATTGGGCAGTCTATTAAGGCAGGGGAGAAGACTCGTGAATGTTTATATTGGTTTCGTACTCAAAAAGGTTCGCCAACGAGTAATTACGTACATTTTCGGGCGTTTCCTTTCAATTTGTTTTGGGTGTTTTCGAGGGGAATTTTCTTCTGAGAAAGGGGAAAAAAACATTATTTTGAGAGGGGAATGGGGCCGATATTCGGCCCCAAAAACGGCCAAACGAGTGCCCTGTCATGGTTCATACAGGACTTGGCAAAAAAAATTCAAGGACTTTTCAAGGACTTTTTATCGATTTTCAAGGACTATTTTAATCGCTTTAAATCTTAAATTACAAAACCATTTAGGCTCTTCATAAGGCATTATGATAGAAGAAAAGTTACAGAACAGTTTTATTTTCCATAAGCTACAATAGCATATCTTAACGTTTATGAGATCTTCAATGGGATTACCTTTTATGAGCTATATTTGCCTGTATACATACTTAGTACATGTTTCTTATAAGTCTTTCAAGCTCTCAAGACTAGTTTTCAATTTGTCCTCAAGGGACTTCACTTCTTGTTTTCGCGTGTGATTTCAACGCACTTTCTCCCATATTTCCGATATCAATGAGTTTATCACATACACTTATGCTTGTCTGACTTAAACTCCTTTAACCACGATGAATAATCATCCTGTGTAAGCCATTTATTGGCGAAACTACATTTATTTTTTGGGCCACTCATTGTTGTTGTTGATAAGTCACGCTACAATGACCTTGCGCATAATATTTTAACGTTGTGAAAATCGCTATTCCGTATCTAACTTCCGTACCGAAACGGTGTTCAACTAGCGTTCCCTCCGTGGGTGTGCATGTATTTTTATTTTACACCGTTTTTTCGCTCGTTTTGACTTATTTATTATTTATTTTTTGTATTTTTCCGCTACAATACGATTGCACCCCCGTTTTTAGCAAAATTTAAGGACTTTTCTCCCTTTTTTTTTCAAAATTCAAGTACTTTTTCAGGGGATTTTTGGAAGAAAAAAATCAAGGACTTTTCAAGGACTTAGGATCAAATTCAAGGACTTTCAAGGACCTGTGCGAACCATGGTATTTGGCCCTTGTCAACGGATAGCTGGAAAAACTTGGTGAGACCTGGTGTGAGTTCCACTACAGCGAGCTTCAGTAGTCTAGTGGAAATCTTGTCCGGACCAGCAGCCTTGTGCGGCTTGAGACCTTGCAGTAGTTTCAGCACGCCTTTTTCTGTCACAATGATAGGAGATGCTGAAGGGACTTTTCCAGATGGTAGAGTTGGGGGGACAGCACTGTCATCTTTGGAGAACACAGATGTGAACTGCTGGTTCAGTATGTCAGCCTTCTGCTTTGCTGTGCTGTAGGTCAGGCCATCTTTTTTTAGTGGGGATACGCCACAGTTGTCCTTTTTACGGGATTTGATATAAGTCCAGAAGGTCTTGGGGTTTTCTTGATCCTCAGCTAACATGCTGTTAATGTGCGAGTCATGTGATGATCTGCAGGCTCTCTGTGCCTTCCGTTTAATGGCCATGTACTTCTCCCAGTCAGATGGTGATTTGGACTTCTGTGCCCTTCTAAACCAGCGTCGCTTTAGGCGGGTGATACGGCGGACATCTCGGTTGATCCAGGGCTGATTAAACCTCTGGCCACTCTGACGTGATGGTACATCGTTGTTCACAATGTTGTGACAGCCGGTTTTAAAGGTGTCCCATGCGATGTTTACATCAGCTGATTTGGAAATCAAGTCACTAAGTGTGTCGGACAGAGCTCTACATTTCTCTCGTATGGCCTCCGTGTTTGCTTTCCCCCACATGAAGAGCGTGCGTTTCGCTGGTTTGCGTCGGGGAGCACACATGTCTGTGTCCAAAAAGATTTCAAGTAACATAAAATAAAACATTTTCATCAAATCAAAACAAAAATGATCATCTACTATGTATCATATATGTGGTACATAAGGTGTCCAAAGTGGTACATAAAGTGTCTGGTACATAAAGTGACACATTCTATTAATTTCTATTTCCTCCATGGTATCGTTTAGCACCTATCTATCTATTTATACTGCAGCGCTCCTCTCTGCGAGTATTATGTGCAGCTGCGCGCCTGTACAAGAAGTTAAAAGTAGATTGGATAGGAGGATAAAAGTAATACACGGTGTGTATTGCAGTATAAATACAGTTGATAGTGTTAAAAACAAGAAGGATTTACAGATAAAAGCAGTTTAAAAACAGGTCTATCATGTTAAGCATTGTGTACAAGTTTGGTCACACCATGTTTAAACTGATTCAGGGTGGGGGCTTGCACAAGTTGTACTGGAAGGGCATTCCAAAGTACTATGGTGGCTGGGAAGAAAGAGTACTTATTCATAACTTTATCATGACATCACAGTACATTAGGGGTTCTAATTGACCAATCAGAGAGCTGCATTTTCGAGCACCTGCCAGTTTCCACTTGGGTATAACGAAGTATATTTACAATGAACATATAGTGACTTTAGAAATAAATATCACACTAGTTTAGAAATCAAATTAAGATTTTTCACTGCACATGCCCCAGATGATGCTACAAACAACAAAACTTTGAAGTTTCATTGAAATATGATATCGAATTAATATCTTTATAATATTTTAGTTAAAAGTTTGAGATTTTACACAGGGATCCTATGAAAAAGTCTGAGTAAAATGTAATCAATACCCAAGTGAAATAAGTATCTTTCCGCAATGTTTTGGACATGTTAAAATTATGAATAGTAATTACAGGGAGTGAGGATCTGAGTATAGGAGTGGGGATGCATATGTCTTGTTAGACGGGATGGGGGGCTGACATAGGGGGGGAGTGGCACAGCAACCAAACCATTCACTATCTTGCAGAACATAAGGAGGCGTGAATCAGATCTCCTATCTTCAAGGGTATGCCATCTCAGCTGACATAGCATGTTTGTGACACTGCTGTAAGGGGAGTAGTCATGATTTACCCATCGCGCTGCCCTCCGCTGAATCATTTCGATCTGGTGGATGTTTTGTTGGGTGTAAGGGTTCCAAACACAGCTAGCATATTCTAGCTGTGGCCTGACTAGTGATTTATAAGCTACTTCTCGAACTTTTGGGTTCTTGCATGGGATGTTACGTTTAATGAAGTTTAGTGTTCGGGTAGCTTTGGACGTGACTGAATTGATGTGTTTATTCCAATTTAGATCTGAGGATATAGTGACCCCAAGATACTTTGCATCAGGAACTGTTTCCAAGACTTGGCCATGGAGTGTGTACTTTGATTTAAAAGGGTTTTTTGACCTTGTTATGTTCATAACAGTGCATTTAGAGGGGTTGAACTCCATGTCCCACTTACTTTCCCATATCTGTAACCTATTTAAGTCTTGCTGGAGGATGTTTTCTTGGGCAGAACTATTTACAGTTAAGTAGACAGCAGTGTCATCGGCGAATAACCGAACCTGTGAAATTAGATTTTCAGGCAGGTCATTAATGTAGAGTAAGAATAGAAGGGGGCCTAGGACGGAGTTCATATTATTTTTAAAATATAAAATTTACCTTTACCTTTATCAAATTTATTTTGACTAATGGATTTCCCAACAAAAAGACAAAAAATTTGTGTTAAAAAGTGGTATTTTTGAAAATTACTTAAACTTTACAAATTAAAAATTTTCGCTTCTCCCATCGCGTTTTTTGCCTAGCTAATCCCTGTACTTTTACCCGTCCGGAATTCCGGACCATTCAGTGACTATTCGCTCCCTTTTATATTTTTTTTCATTATGACAATTGAAAACTATTGAATGTTGTATATAAATATATAGTTTATAAATAAATAACCAGAAAATACCAGTAACGTAGTAAAAATCTACGCTTTCACTCGGCGATGTACTTTTCACGGAAACAAAAAAAAAACTACACCGACGTGCGTGACGTCACATATTCTGTGCTTAATGAGGCATTAGTCTGGTTCCCGTCGTACTATGTATTTTAGTACAATCGACAGTGAAGGGGCAGGTAATCCAGACTAAATGAGGCATTAGCTGATTGGATAAGGTAATCTGGTTCCCTGTCCAATATTGGTTCCCATTCATACTTTTTTGAGACTGTGACTCAATGCAGACTTGGAGCGCCGGTATAAATTACAGACTCCGGTACATACCGGATTAACTAAATTTGAACGAAAATATCATAAATGTATATATTTAGTAACCATGGTGATACTAACCCTAACCTTTAGTCAGTATTTTATGCATATTGTACACTAAATGCATGAGGACATGCAAAAATATGCATATTTTTGCCGTGCGCTACAATTGATAATCACTTTCGGGCATGCGCAGAAGACCGCTCCAAGTCTGCAATGAGTTACATTGCTTTTTTTTGAAGTTCGCAGGGGACCAGTCTAATTGGATATAGAAAAAGTACGACAGGTAACCACCAGCGACTTCTGTACACGGGTATGAAACGTTGCCTGCGGCACAAAATGTGCCGCACTGAAATGAAGGCATCGCGCTTCCGACGGCGCAGGCATTGCGCAGGATGTTTACAAAAATAACGAGCACGGTGAGTAAAATTGAATGTTTTTGGTTATTGTCTTGTTACAGTAAACACATTTTAGAAATCGGGGAATGCAGCGGGATGTAGTTATGTCTTGCTGACAAATCCATGCCCAGTTTGTGAAGAAATGTGTAATATTGTTATTTTGCGCGTGTTTTTTATCGGATACAGTAACGTGAAAATTACAAAAGCAGTGAATATTCCGAGTCATTTCACATCCTGCAGAAAAAGGAATGATGCATTTCTGTAGTATATTATAAAAAGACATGATATCTGATCGATTGAGATAAAATACATGTCAAGGAAAAGGCATATCCCCTCGTTCTGCCGACTTTTCAGTCCAGTGCCGCAGGCATCTCGATGGTGCCGCAGGCATCGCGAGGGGCGCAGTCATCTTGAATACTATTGTAGTCGGTAGTATGTGTAATTTCGACCACCTAACATGTATTAAAGTACAAAAAAAATCAATAACAATGTTGTTCCTCCAGTTATTGTGTAAGACAAATCTTCTGAATCCGAACTTTATAATATTAATAGCTATTTTAAGAAGTTTGCAGTATTCTTTCTCGCTGTTTTGGGGAATGGGGCCAGGTCGATTCCAGTTGGGAAAATCACGTCATTTTATATCGAACTGGGATTATTTTCTCCTAAAATAACAATATTCAATTACCAAACATTGCCATTAGTAACAATCATTGATGCTTACTTCAAACCAAGGTACGAAAACCAGCATTAGAGCACAAAAACTGTCATAACTTTGTCATTTTTCAGCCAGTTTTGATGTTTTTGTTTCAGCATCAAGTATTGTTGTTTTTATTTTCTTTACAGTTTTGGCGTACTATTTTGATTAGCGATGAGCTGAGTTCCCCCACCCCAACCCTAACAAAAAAAAAAATGGCGAAAAAATCAGTTTTGGTTTTCCGAAGAAAAGGAACTAAACAAGACAAAATAAAAACAACGTAAAACACGAAACTTCCCTTACAACGATACTATTCAGAAATTTTATGTGGAAAAGAAGCAAATTATGAAGTTAACGATTGTTAAGTATCTTGTTAATTTTATATTTTCAGATGAATGTGCATTCAGTGTATATTAAAAGGGAAAAGAAAATCATTCAGAACTCCTTATCGTCAGACGTAAATTTTATGTGTACAGTCAGTGCACAGACCTAAATCATATTTGAACGACAAAGAGTGAGTAAAGTACGTTAATATTTTTGTAGAATTTCAGAACAAGTTAAGACCCATTTTGGACACATTTTTCGAAACTTCATTGGTTCTTTTCCACACAAAACTTGGGAACAGTAATTTTAAATATCACAAGATTTCCTGTGAAATTGAAAATTGCATCTGGAACGTACATATTACAAAGTAATAGAGCAGTATTCAACCAAAATCAGATTAATCCTGTCTGCCTCATGTGTAATGAAGAGTCTGAGACATTGGAACATTTTATACTTCGTTGTGATTATTTACAACCCATTCGTCAACCGATTGTCTGCGATATTGAATTTGAATTTAACTCTCTGCAACTTAAGCAACAATGGTGTAACCTGGTCATTGAAGAAAAGTTACAAGTTATTATTGACTGTACACATCTGTTTCACGGTGTGAAACTGGAAAGACTTGCAAAACTAGAATTTCAGTGTAAGAGATTGATATGTGCCCTGCATAGTAGTCGTTATAGGCAGTATACTACTATTAATAAACCTAAAAGAAAGTACCCTGACATCCGAGCTTCCGGTGAGAAACCACCATAGAAATTTTTTTTCCTTTACTTGAGAATTGAAACAAGCAATCATATACATGTACAATTTTGGTGGATGTGCTTATTCTTGGGTGTTGGTTTAACCAAAATCAGGGAACTTTGTGGGCAGTTTATTATTATTATTGATATTGACACGTGAATTCACGGTTCTTCCATACGGGAGGATAAAGACAAAGAAGAAGAAGAAGAAGATGGCATACTGCCGATTCGCCCCCAGTCAACTCGCTCTTGTTTTGACAGTTCGTCCCCAAATAATTGATTTAATCATTTAATTAATAATCTAAGTTCAAGTCTAACGCCTCATAGATATTTGTTTTTCATACAAATGTATAGATTCTTTAATAACAAATGGAAAGAGGCAATTTTGATGATAACTTACTTCAGCTTTTCCCAAATTATAGCAAATTACCAGTAAATTATAACATACCCAGACCGGTAGACATAAGGTCAAGGGATCCGGTTACCGTATCCGTTTGTTTATAAATATGATACATATTTTTAATTTTGACACTTATAGATTCAACAACAACAAAATTCACTTTCATTTGAGCTGCACCATGAGATTGAGAAGACCAAAATATATTCATAGCTTCTATGCCATCTAAACAGCTGATCGCATGTATTTTATCTGACTGAGGCCCGACAGGGGTAGCCGAATTCAGAGATCTATGTATAGATCTAACCAAAATAGTGATTATGCAACCAGCATGAATCCATGCTGTTCACTAACGGTTTCTCTAATTGCAAGAGGCATTGAAAGTGAACAGCATGGATCCTGACTAGACTGCACGGATGCTGGTCGCAAACACACTATGTTGGTTTTCTCATGGCGCGGTTCATTTTGCTATTTTTACATGTACATACTACCAAGTGTTGCTAATTTATCAGCACATATCACAACAGTTTATGATGTATTAAATTTTGTTTCGTTGAAATATTTACAAGTATCACCGTCACATATATAATATAGGTTGCCATTTTGTATATGTCTTTTCAGTTATCATCTGTTATTGCAGATTTGGGAACTAATTGCACTTTTATATTATATATAAATGAAAGTGTTAGGATGCTCTAAAATGTCTGTGTTGCTATGGGGTTACTTCTTGTAGTGTAAGGAAACACGCTTACTTCAGTAAGAATTCTAGGTTCAAATCCTAGCAGAAGCCCTGCATACAGAAAAAATTGTATTAACTACCGGTATTTACTTATTTCTGTAGAATGTAATAATTTATTCATTATTAGCCTAAATATTGACAACTTGAATTTTCTTTGTCTGTATTTTTGTCATGTCTGTGTTGGCAGAAATGGGGGAAAGCATCTATATCAGAGCACTGCAAACAAACAATATTTTTTATAATTTTTATTATTAAAAAAAACAAAACAACATTTTATTTTCCCTTTATAAGTCATTTTGGTTTTAATTTATATGCACTGCAGGCAAAGTAATTTTTGAAGATTCATATTTGAGGAAACTAGGAATGCATAAGAGTATGTAGTATATGGAAAATAAGTGGAATACTTTTTTTTCTTTTTTTGCAGCTGAGACATAAAAATTATTTTGGATGTTCTATGATTTCTTGGAACTGATGCCAGTTGTATAAGAATATGCCTATTTTTCATTTTAATGCCATATATAACATGTTCTTCAATGAGATTGACCAAATGCAAGTTTTTCATTGGAGAACACCAGAATGTGTTGACCAATCTGTTACTTATGTAAACAGTTAATATATACTCTGAGTGAAATTTAAAGGTTGTGCCAAAATGTTTTCAAAAATTATACATTTTCCAGTTTGAAAAAAATGCCTGCTACACTCCACACTCCATAATTGTAAGAATGTAGGAAGAGGCCTGGTTTCACAGAAATCCAGTTTTCCTCCATTTTTTATTGAATAGGTATAAAAGACTTTTTACAATTACTCAGAAAATTATACTACTTTAAGCCCATACTTTGCTGTTTGTCCTTTCCTGACATGTGCTTTTTCTTGTATATCATGGTTCAGCACAGCAACATAAAAGTAAAATTTTACCCAAAAGTGCTATTTATTCATACAGAAAAATCTCAAACAGATAGTTTTAGTTAATTTTGATAAAAACATTTTTTCCAGAGTAAATAGCATTAAAAAATTCCTGATTTGAAATAACACTGAGTCTCCAAATTTCACAAAAAGGAAATCAACTTATATGTGAGATCTAAGCCTTTGTATATGAGAAATATTTATTTGGACTTCCAATTTACAAACATTGTGGGGTTTCTTGTCATTAATGTGTATTTTTGTACAATTTTGTTTTGGTATACACTTTGAGAAATAATATAGATAACCATAAAACATAACAGGTTTTCTCTAAATTTCCCACACAATAATTTGTTGGTACAAGGACAATATGAAAGACTAATATACAGTACATGATAAATTCAAGATCATATACTTGCATATTAATCACCAAAATGTACATTATTGTCTCAATACATTTTTATAACAATTAAGGGATCTCACACCATGAAATGTGACTGTCCTCATTGCATTATGTACCTTAATAAAATTATTGTTGCTTTTCTTTATCTTAAAAATGTAAAAGTACCAAATACTTGTGATAGATAGTTTAAAAGTACCTGTATAGATGTATTATAGGTAACAAACTGAAATGAAAATAACTGTAAATATACAAAAACATTTTTTTTACTTTGACATATTGACTTACATTCTGTCTAGAGACAGTTTTATTAAATCTTTTAGATATGGCCAAGTCATAATTATTAAATGAATAAAAAAAAATATAAAAGAAAAATACTCTTTGAAGTGATAGTCAAGACTGCAAAATTTGTTCAGTAGTTATAGCTGTGCTGTAAGTGCATTCTCACTGTGATGTTTATTGGGGGAAGCATGGGCTGATCTGAAAGGGGCCAAAATACAAAAAGCATTGATTTTTGACAGCCTAAAATTAATACATCAATCATTTTAGACAGCAGTTCAGCTGGCTTCACTGAATCACTCACAGAACTTTATTTACATTACTCTTTATTATTGCCGACTGTCAAAGTAAAAAGCCATCACCTTAGTCAAGTTGCTTATATAGAAAATTTACTTGTGACATTTTGTAAAAAAAAAAGTCATGCTCAAACTGCCTCAAATATAAGTCAGTTTGCACCATTTCAGGTATGCTTACACAATGTTCCAAGGGGTCATATGCTTGGAATCCTCAAGAAACTTTGCAACTTCATAAACCAAAATACTGAATGTGGCCCTTATAGGAGGTATCACATTATGATAAACTGCATTCCATTGAAAATTGTCAGTCTTCAGCCTTCATGTGACATGCACATTCCTGTAGTGAAGATGCAAGACACACATAATGTAAGCTATGGGTGTATTTGATCATGACTAGTGATTCTAGTTGTGAGTGATTTAATAGTACATGAACATTTAATTGGCATTTTATGCAAAATATTTATTTTCATGTGAATGGTCATTCAGTAGTGAAGACAAGTTATAACTGCAAGTCTCTGGTTTTGTTTTGAAGGAGACTGGGGAGGGGATTTATTGCAGGTGTAAATGAAAATAAATAAGGGTTTTGTGACATTTTGGCAAACATAATTCATGATGATTATAAATGTTGGGAGACTGTTTTATGCATGAACAACCTGACAAGCTTGCAAAGGACTTTGCACATTTATCAATGAACTTATTTTGAAAAGGCAAGACTTGTAAATATCTAATATAATAAATTTTATTGGGCAAAATTCAAGACTGACAAGAGTCAACATGTATCACTGGCATGCCTATCTTTTTTCTTTCTTTTTTTTTGGGGGGGGTGGGGCTAGAATGCACATTACTGCTAGGATTTCAAAAGGCAGGATGTGCTTGTTACAATCATTTAAATAAATTGTAACAATAATTTATTCATTAAAGAAAAAAAGAAAAACAGGGCTGTGGGGGCAGTAGGTAAAATGGGGTGTATTTATTAAATGTGCGTACCGGTAAAATGCAGGTGTCCCTTTTTGGGCAGCATTTTCTGGTAGTTTCAGCTTTTCTTCATTTGTTGAACAAAGACATTATTACTTGAGGCATAAGTTGTGTTTTTCTCTGATGATCATGCATAAAATACAACGAAATGAAGTACTTTCGTCATAGAAATTCAAAATTTTCCAATTGAATCGAGGGAAAAAGTTTTCATGTTGTTGTTGTCGATATTTCATTCTTTATTTACCTTGGAAACAAGGACACGATTTCATTGGCTGGTAAAATCTAGGACACTATCTCATTGGCCAAGCTATTCAGGTGCTCGACTGGTATATATTTTGATTACGGAATCAGCTTTGTTAAAATATTATTATACGACGCAGTCTGTTAGCCACAATTTTGGCTATTTTGCTTAGTGGTTACCTGATCCAATAATTGGAAGCCATTTTGAATGGGAACCAATATTGGACAGGGAACCAGATTAAATTGGATAAGGTTATTAATAAAACCCGGCCCAGCCCGGCCCGGCCCAAACCACGGAAATAGCCGATTCCGATTGCGATGTAACTCATTGCAGATTTGGAGCGATCTTCTGCGCATGCCCGAAAGTGATTATCAATTGTAGCGCACGGCTAAAATATGCATATTTTTGCATGTCCGCATGCATTTAGTGTACAATATGCATAAAATACTGATTAAAGGTTAGGGTTAGTATCACCATGGTTACAAAATATATAGATTTAAGATATTTTCGTTCAAATTTAGTTAATCCGGTATGTACCGGAGTCTGTAATTTATACCGGCGCTCCAAGTCTGCATTGAGTCACAGTCTTCCGATTGTACGGAAACCACCGGAAACTTACGGACGGAAGGCTAATATAATTACGAATGATATCGTGTCGATATCAACTTACAATATTTAGAATTTAGTAAAAAAAACACTGAACTTTATAATGCCCGCGAGGAACTTCTTTGATGAATGGGTTAAGACTGCGTGTTCTTTCTGGTTGCAAAAACGTCTCAATATAATTTGTAAACTTGTTTTGACGAGCCTTCTAATTAGTTCCCGAAATTTTGTATCGTTATCATTATATAATATTTTATAATCACGTTTTGTCCAAAAAGTTGTTATATTTCGAAGAAAGGAATTCCTCTCGGGCCTCAGAGAGTTTTTGTTTCACCTGTGTATTCCCAAAGCCTAAATAATTCTTTGTGTCCGGTAACATGCCTAAAAAATAGGTAGTAAATAGGCAGGGGTTTTTTTAATACTTTTTTGTTCAATGAGACTTTACGGAAATTATTTTTATGTCAAAAAAAAATGAATACGAATAATTTCTAATATCACTGACAATTTTTAAAGAATAGAATGAGCAGTTTTTTAAAACTTTTTATTAAAAAGTTTTTAAAAAATCTCAAAGACCATAAAACATTTAGGGTCATGTAAACGCACGAAGAAAGCAGCGTTGAATATTGAAAAGTTTTACACACGGTACCCCATATTTTCAAAATATTCCTGTATAAATATATAGAAACAAATACTGAGATAGGTTTGTTCATGCAGTATTCTGAGTATCTCTGGAACTTAGTCGACTGAATTGACGTACGATGAAAGTCACTCATTGAATATATTGTGGTACATTGCAGTTTGTGGCATAGTCTTTGCACTTTCGATAATCGATTTCATATTCGGCAGGTTGCTATGATGTTTTAACATCTTTTTTATTATTTTTTTTTTATTATTTTTTTTCAAGTTTGCAAGTAATCTCTGAATAAACTGACTTACTTAAGTTCTATTCAAATTAGTTCAAAACTATATAGAGTAGAATCGAGATACAAATTTTACCTTTTTTCATTTTTGTACAGATATCTTGTAATCCGGAGGTCGCGGGGTTGAATCCTGTCAGCGGATTTTGACCGTGACTCCAACAGTCCCTTCTTTCGGTGAGAGTACTAGTTAGTTTTCAGGAAGCAGTCATCGAGTGTATTTCACATTAGTTGGTGAACCAAAACTCGACGCGAAAAAGAAATCTTTTAAATGGGAACAAAATATCCATTTAACTGCACTCAATATAGAACGATTCACACTGTTTCGTGAAAAAAGACCAAGTAAAAACTTGTTAAGGTTCGTTTGGATATTTACCAATGCTCACTTTCAGATTATGCATTTAGATACTTCAAGATTAAACTTCAATGGTTAGACATATCTTGCAAAACTTTGCAATTTATTTAGGTTGATTTGATATATTATTGTATACAGAATGCCTCTAGTGCTCGGCATTTTTGATACATAACAACAGAAGAATCGTTTGAGCCCGCTAATTATAATTTACAAATAAGTCTGGAAAAAGCAAAATAAAACTTTGAATGGGTGTTGTTTCTTCAAATCTCACAAATTTCTCCACTAAGATTTTTTTGTGTAAATTTATCAATATCACAGTGTACTGCAGACGATTTACTCTAACATTGCTTACTTTACTATGGTCACGTGACCACACCGGAAGTGAACTGTACTTGGATCTATATTGAGCAGCTTTAATGCTGTCGCATTCTGAGACCCTACGTTATGAGAGTTTTTCATTGGTAGAACCAAACCTATTGTAATTATGCAAATTAAACTGTTGCTCTTTTTTTATTAATCCCCCGCCGTGGCGGAGGGATTATAGGAATGGTCTCCGTCTGTCCTTCCGTCCGTCCGTCCTTCCGTCCGTAACAAAATCGTGTCCGGTCCATATCGCCTAAACCCCTTGAAGGATTTTCATGAAACTTGGGTCAAATGATCACCTCATCAAGACGATGTGCAGAACCCATGAGTCAGCCTTGTCGGTTCAAGGTCAAGGTCACAACTCAAGGTCAAAGGTTTGAGCCTGCCATTTTGTGTCCGCTCTATATCTCCTAAACCCCTTGAAGGAATTTTATAAAACTTGGGTCAAATGATCACCTCATCAAGACGATGTGCAGAACCCATGAGTCAGCCATGCCGGCTCAAGGTCAAGGTCACAACTCAAGGTCAAAGGTTTGAGCCTTCCATTTTGTGTCCGCTCTATATCTCTTAAACCCCTTGAAGGAATTTTATAAAACTTGGGTCAAATGATCACCTCATCAAGACGATGTGCAGAACCCATGAGTCAGTCATGCCGGCTCAAGGTCAAGGTCACAACTTAGGGTCAAAGGTTTGAACCTTCCATTTTGTGTCCGCTCTATATCTCCTAAACCCCTTGAAGGATTTTCATCAAACTTTGGTCAAATGATCACCTCATCAAGGCGATGTGCAAAACTTATGAGTCAGCCATGTCGGCTCAAGGTTAAGGTCACAACTAAAGGTCAAAGGTTTGAGCCTTCCATTTCGTGTCCGCTCTATATCTCCTAAACCCCTTGAAGGAATTTTATAAAACTTGGGTCAAATGATTACCTCATCAGAACGATGTGCAGAAATTATGAGTCAACCATGCCAACTCAAGGTCAAGGTCACAACTGAAGGTCAGAGGTTTCAGCTCTGTATCTCCTAAACCCCTTGAAGGATTTTCATGAAACTTTGGTCAAATGATCACCTCATCAAGACGTTGTGCAGAATTCATGAGTCAGCCATGTCAGTTCAAGGTCAAGGTCACAGCTAAAATCAAAGGTTTTACCCTTTCACTATCCATAGCAGTGGCGGGGGGATTTAGCTGTCTTTAAGACTGCCTTGTATACAGAGTAATTGTATGATAGTTTGCAGTTTTTTACGAAGGATCTGAGTGTAATTCTCCAGCTAAAATGGTTTGTTAAACTGCCCATGTGTGGCCAAATCCATAAAGCATCTCAGAAAAGTTTTAACCTTACATATTTTTTCAACTTTACGGTAAAGAAAGGGTAATGAGCGGAATTTTCCAAAAACAAGTTGCATCCTTCATAACTTGTTTAAATAATAGTAAAAGTTGATCTTCACCCGATATTACATTGTATTGAAAAGGTAAAATTCGTACTTCTTACGCAAATCGCGTCGAGAAATCACATTTTAGCTCAACCCTAAATAAATATAGTTGTGACGTTTCTATTTTTCGGAGATTAATTTATTTTTTGGGTTGTCCATTATATCCAAAAAGTATTTATGTTTCATTTGGTATAACAGGCCCATTGAAACCTATATGTTTTCAAATGGAATGACTAAGTAGTGTGTTCTTTTTTTCACAAATACAATTATGATAAAAAAAATTGAATTGTAACATGAGCGAAAAATAAACAGGGGTCCCCTTCTTCGTTTTCGCGGTATCGTCTTAATTTTCTCCTACCCTATTTTCACGCGCAGCTATTGCACACTCAATTTTTACATACAAATGCTTGTATCTAAGGGAAAAATAAGTTAATCACCAAAAAAAGTTTACAACAGCATAAATTTCATTTTAATTATATTCTTATTTTGTTAGCCATTTTCAATTTCTTTCCGATCTTTATTGTTACGCGTGTATACCTGAATACATGTTACACACAAAAGCGGCGTAATGAAAAACATAATATAGTACTTCTTATTAAACATTTTACTGATCGTTCACCACTCAGTATGTATCTTTTATTTTCTGAAAATGTTCCTGAAATGTTTTTGAATGAAACAAAATTATAAAATGACTACCAGGTTCATTTTCATGCTGCGGTGCTAGGAAAATTTTGACTGTGCATATCAAAGTCCTGACCAACTTAAAAGTCAGAATTAGCCGGGAAGAATTATTTCCTGTTGTGGCCTTTTAGGATTTTAAGCCCATTTTCGTCAACATTTTATTATACATTTACATTTTAAATACTAAACTCTTTCTCTACAGTAACTTACAATTGTCGCATTGAAAAATATTAGTCACGGATAGAGTTATTTCGAGGGATCACCCTCTCAGGAATACATTATTTATTTTATTATACCGAAAAATTAATGAAATGATTTATTTAACATTAAAAAAGTTATTACTTACCAAATAATGAAGACAGAATTAAGGAGGCTTTACTAGTAAGCACTTAGAAATTGTCGCGACTTTGCTGTATAAAAATACTTTTTTGATAGGTATAGTCTTGAGGTTACATAACGCTGTATTTATGGGCATACTTTAACAAAAGCAGCAACGGCGATAACTACGGAACATATAATGAGAGCACTCATTTTCTTAGTAGTTAGTAGTTAGTTAATTTCCAATCTGATGGTGATAGTTTCAGTTTAATATTTGATGAAAAATTGTTTTCAAAATTTTGCATGTAGAACAAATCATTCAAAAGCAGAAAAGAAAAATAGGCCGGGTTCACACATGTATGAACACAAGATAAAGTAATTTAATCCTGTGTATAAATAAGCGCATCGTCTTTTAATCGATCTCTCATAGGGAGACATGAAAATGTAATATCACATGCGCAGAAAAACAAAATAGCGTTGTTGCGCATGTGATATGAAATTATTGTTTTTATCATTAAATCTATATTTATAGTCATTTCCATTGTTCTAGATGTAGTCACATGTTCAACGATAAAAAGTCGTATTTTCTCGAAGGCGGAGCCAAACACACATATTGACCTCCAGCTGTGACGTCCACACGTTATTACGTTAAAACAATGCGACGTCGTATACAATTAACCACGAAAGATGACCTAAGGCTGCAGACATTTGTATCTATTAAAGCGATATCAAGTCGATAAAATTCGCCCGAGGTTGATATTGCTTTTATCAGGCCGATAAATCCACATATGAGCCACGCCATGAGAAAACCAACATTGTCTATTGCGATTAGAGAAACCGTTAGCAAACAGCATGGATCCTGACCAGACTGCGCGGATGTTGGTTTTCTCATGGCTCATATCGACCTCACCAAAAGGCAATTATTGTATAATATCACATGCGCAGAAATTGAAAATAACGATTTTGCGCACGAGATATAAAAACGCTTGTAAATGTGATATATTATTCAAGTTAAACTAATGGGAAAATTGCATTGGACATTGTGTGGGGTATAATAATTTAACATCTGAATTGCACACATTTGTTTGTTTGTTTGTTTGTTTTGGGTTTAACGCCGTTTTTCAACAGTATTTCAGTCATGTAACGGCGGGCAGTTAACCTAACCAGTGTTCCTGGATTCTGTACCAGTACAAACCTGTTCTCCGCAAGTAACTGCCAACTTCCCCACATGAATTATCAGAGGTGGAGGACTAATGATTTCAGACACAATGTCGTTTATCAAATAGTCACGGAGAACATACGCCTCGCCCGAGGATCGAACTCGCGACCAAGAGGTCCGTAGACCAACGCTCTTACCTACTGAGCTAAGCGGGCGGGCTTGCACACATTTGTAATCCATGCTTTAAAATGTTCATTTAAAAAACAAAAAAGTTAACATTGTGTGAATAGTTGTATAAGCATAGGCTGAAATAGTTCGTAGTCCGACCAGACGGGTTTTTTTTTTTAATTCTGTGTTAAAAAGATATGCTAGTATTATTTCAAATATAAAAGAAAGAGAAATCAAAAATTAAATAATCTAAAAACAAAAATAACGTTAGCAGTAAATTGTTAAAACACGAAAGTTCATTGCTATCACTACCCTCCCTTTTATCCATATTAGATATTTACCGTTTTTTTTTTAATTGTTTTGCTTTAAACAGACTGAGCGGGCATGTTTCGGGGGGGTGCGGGGTCCGGGTTCGAAACTTTGCGACCGGTCTTTCATATTTTATACTCCAGTTCATTCATTTCTACAACTTACTGTAACTCTGGGTATCATCTCCATACATATCACCCGGTTTTGTTTAAAGCTAAATCATATGATTTATCATTTGAGCAACATTTTATGATATTTTTTTTTCAGTTTTCTTGTATTTCAGGAACAAAGACCTATTACATAGAGTTATACCTCTTCTGGAAATGTTTACTTTGATACTTTTTATGAAATTTTGTAATTGCCTCCCTTTAATATTAAAAAATGTAAAAAGTGGACTATTTTTTTTAGCTTTTGATATAATTTATAGTTTTATATTCAAATTTGAATACTTCAACAACCTGAAACAAATGGAAAGTATGAAAACAGCGCATAACTTCGAAGTTCATCTATTTTCGATCTATCTTGGTTGCGCAACCGAGATAGGCAAAAGGAGTATAATAATAATTTCATAAACTTACATTTCTAGTTAATTTTCGCAAAATGTGTACTTATCAATGCAAATCTTTGACAACCTTAATATAAGAGTGTTTATATTCATATGTTCCCTAAGGCAAGATATTTTTATTAAATTAATACTTAATATGCTAAAACGCTATCTTGGTCCGGCAACCAAATTTTATAAATACTTCCAGTGCACGGTATAGACCCCTTCGCCGTACTACACAACCTAGTGTCACATCGTTAGGTGTGAAATAACGACGTACCATTAACTAGCCTGTCCAGTTCTGTTGAAAGTATCCTGCAAACTGCTATCACGTGTCTGTCCGGTACACAACATGACACATCGACTGCCGAACATATTACTTCTTTGATTGAGTGTGATTCAAATATCTTGTTATTTTAGGTCTTTGCTTATGTCAAGTGCAATACTTCATCAAACATATGTATCATCATATTAAATACTTACATATATATATATTTTTTTTTTTTTTTTTTTTTTTTTTTTTTTTTTTTTTTTTTTTTAAAGGCAGGTTTCTAGGTTACTATCAAGTATAGATTTTGAATTGGAACTTAGGTAGTTATTTACTATCTTTACTATCTAAGCTTTCATTTCCATAATTCTGTATGAATTTTGATAGAGGAATGTTCCTTTTTACTTGGATTGTATTGGTTAATGTTCTTAATAGAATCTATTATATATGTTATTATCAATTACTTTGAAGGTGAGACTTATAATAATTATTTAATGTCAAAGGTCAAAGTCTACACCAGGATAGACATTATCCCTTTCAATGGCTATGGTTCAGTTCAGAGTCAAGCACGAAGAGAAGTCGAGTGTGCTGTCTTATCGGAAGTTGTATTGTGCTGCATTGCAATTTTAGGTCATACTTTTATTACTATTTTTTTTTTTTTTTTTTTTTAGAAGTGATTAGCAACAACATCTTGGTTTTATCGTTATCGTAATTATATGTACATGTAAATGTTATATAACAAAGTCTCTTATAATTCTAATGTTTTGAATGACTGTGTACTGTTGTTTTTAATGTTCTGATTATTTTATGTGCATGTATTGTTTGTACACAGATGAGACTATAATAAAGAATATATATTACGTTATATATCGTCTTTATTTGCTTACCGGAAAGCTCTTAGCGCATAATGAGGTGCTAATTCAATCACAGCGGTTGCATATTAGCGATAATAAGTGTTAATTCAATCTCCAGTAATTGCTGTGGTGTTTAAATAATATTGACAACCGGAAAATATAGTTTGATTTTGACGCTTGAGAGTTCACTTTACAAATTTGTCTGCTGATTAGGGAAATCAACATGATTTATCTTGCTTTATTTAGGCAAGAACCAGCACTGAATAACACTACCATAACGGACTTTTAAGAAAAAGTACAAAAACATAGCTGACCTCAAAATCGAAGTATAATAACAATACAATAACTTGTGTCAAAGACCTATCAAAAAAAATTATCATTTTATACTTCTTTCTTTGTGTTCATCTTTTATAAAAACAAAAAATAAAATATTAGAATAAGTTTTACTTTTGTTAATTAAATAAGTACATAAGAAACTCCCAATACATTTTCATAACCCCAAGTAAACCCGGTGGATTTTTTTATATAATTATTCCTTTTTATTAAGTGAACTTGCGTCAAGCTGTAATAAAGTCAGTCAACATAGTAGTAGCTTTCAGACTGATAAACACAAATTACGTGTCATTCCATGTATCATGTCATTGGCGTAGGGACGATTTGAGCATTGGGGCGGCGGATAGGGGGGGGGGGGGGGGGGGGGGGGTTGGGAGTTGGGGTCCCCCTGCTATGAACGGAGTCCAGGGTGGCCCCGGGAAAATTTTGCATATAGCAGAGTAAATGGTGCAAACTGGCGACTTGTTGGACTGCTCAGTCTTTGTTGAACATACTCGTTTTTTTTTTTCGAGTTTTCAACCCTATTTACAGTTTACTATGTTTAAACACTGTAATGGCAGTACGATGTTAGATAGGACAATGTCTTGCCAGGGTAAAACCATTTATGTCCTAAGTAGGGGATCTAGCACAAGACCGTGACTTAAAGAATATTTTGAGAAGATTTGGGTGTATTTGGGTATATTTGGGTTTTTCGTGCGGCCGCTGTTTACAATCATAAAAAATGTCAAAATCAAGCAATACAATGCTTTCTGTGAAATTTGAAATATTTGACATGTGCCTGGCTGAATGCTTTGCTTTGTAATTGTCATTTTAGTTTATATACTAGAGTGGTGGAACCTATGCTCGCGGTATTTTGTACATATATAATCTTTTTAAGAAGCAAGAAAAAATTATTATTTCGATTTGCCAAAGCAAAAACATAAAGTTATCCTCCTTTTATCGAAAAATGTTGTTGATGTGCGTCATCATGTGACTTAGTCGTCTCGTGAGCTATCGACACGGCATACGTGAAAAGGTGAAAATTCGCCCTAAAGGGAACCTATGCTGGCGGTATGTAATATCGATTAAACTAAGGGTGAAAAAAAAAGTCAGCAGGCTAAAAATGAACAAACGAGCATATGTGAATATAATATTTAGAACATTACTCATTTATTATGTGAAAAACAAGCGAAATGAGGATAAAATTTAGTATGTGCCTCTATGTGTATATTTCCCTTACAGAAATGGAGTCATTATTGGAACAAAGCTTAAAAACGTATAATAATGTTGTTTAAAAACAGAATGTTCAAGTATTAAAGATTCAGACAAACGACAGTGATTAACTCACTAATGTTTTCTACACTTCTTTTGTGTGTAGGAAATTTACTCCTCTCTACATCTCAGAAAGAACCATTTGGACTTTGTCAAAATACTAAGATCAACATCGATCTTTTCATGGTCCGAGAGGCACTCATTGTGTAGCCAGGCGTCACATTCATCACATCTTGCTCTTAAATGTATCTTATATCTGAATGTAATGCATGGTTTCTAAAAAACTAACTTTAGTTGAGTGATTTTGACATATTTGTGCGACGGAAACAGATTGCGTAAAATGTATCGGCTGCTGTACACGTCACGTGAGCGGCACTCGCGGCTATCGCTACGTTTGTTGTAAAGGCATTTCACCACTGGTCGGTGTTGAACATAGCACGATAAAATATTTTTATCAGTGCTTCTGCAAAAAGCATATTTATCGAAATACCGCGAGCATGGGAATACCGCGAGCATAGGTTCCACCACTCTATATACTCTCCATATTATCGGCGCATTCATTCCTATTATAATCGCATTTCCGGGTATTTCCCAAAAATTACGCCCTCTATCGGTGAGTATCGTATGCAAATTGATAACCGGAAGTTCACGCTTGAACGATCCGCAATATTTTTCAAGAAATAAGAAATACCTGAAATTCTCGCCTAATCTAGTGTACCAGGAGGTTTACATCACAGATGATCTCACCATGATCAACAATTAGGTAAAATTTGCCGTCTTATCGGTAAAATTATCCCCCTTGAAATCAGCTGGCTGTGCGATATCGATTTTTATCTGGTTGATATTTTCCAATAGAAACAAAGAAGGAAAAAAAGTTTGAACAAATATTGTTTTAATTAGAATGAACACACAATATTTATTATCCTATTGAAGTATTCGTCATTCTTTTCTCTTTACAAAGATATAAAAGTTATTTATCTAAAATGAAGAATTAATGCTTCCCTTGGCGGTTAAAAAGCATCACTATCAGTCTATGTTTACGGCATATAGTTACTGAATAAATAAGCAAAAACCTTTGATACGTATCTTATTCTTTCCCCTGTAGCCACTTTATTCATAATTTGAGAATATTTATTATCCTATTGAAGTATTCTACAGACAATAAATTTTTTATGTATGTTTTTATTTTGAAATTATTTTAATGTCTTCTTGCTTCCCTAGACGTTTAAAAGTTGGTGATTTTTGTATTATTTCTTTATTTGCACGTGTCCGTGGTATTTCCGAACGCGTGCGGAAACGCACGAACTTGCCCTAAGTTTAGCTGCCGATGATACAGAAAGAGCTGATTGTTACAACAGAGTATTATTTTCAATTGGTAATTCTTACTGCATGCATCAATATAAAAGAGAGAGAGAGAGAGAGAGAGAGAGAGAGAGAGAGAGGGAGAGAGAGAGAGAGAGAGAGAGAGGGGGGGGGGTCATAATCATTTCATGAGTTAGATTTACACAATTAGAAAATAAGCTAAAGTATATAATTGGTCTATATTTTACTGTTTGCTATACACATTTAGAAAAGAAGCTTGTGCATGTAAATTATCTATAATTCCAAATGATTATTTCTTTAATCTGGTTTAACGACAAAGATATTGTGACAATGGAGCGGTATGTGATCATTTAACAAGGTGTTCAACTTGGAAAATACGTTTTATTATTGCAGATAATTATAGAAGTGATAATAACAGTGCGGGAATAATTTCAGTTATATTAAGGCGAACCATAGTTTTTGGGAATTACTAGCTTTCCTCAAAATAAATGTAACAGGGAAAGATGCTGACGTATCATGTTAATAAATAAAAAATCATAAGACATGATGCACGTTGCAACAGTATATATATTTCTTTTAAAAAAGAAAAAAGATATAGCCACTGTCTAGTATTTTAAAGATTCGTTTAATTATACTAATACCCCTTAGTTTAAGTTTTAACCATAAATATGTTATTAAGAATTTATATGATACAACATTTTGAATAAATTGTTTTTGGAGCCTCTGAAACAGCCATATAAAAGCACTTTTCGATAGTTGCTTATTACCAATTAACAGCTTTTTACAAGTTTATTGCTTATCGACACCTTTTTATTAGGGGATTAGGGACGATCAGGTCTTTTTATTACACAGATAATAATCTTCTCGGTGATTACGTAAGGGCATGTTTAATGAACGAGACTTAAATACACAATAAATATATATTTTTTTATTTTCAAGTACAAATGTTGTTAGATACATAAGATAATGTGACAGTGATTGAGTTTTTACTTGTATTTGATTAACAGTATTTTTCCTGAATACAGGTTAATTGTTCGATATTAAAAACACGTGTGAAAGGTTCGAAGGTTCGCCTTAGAGTGAAAATATCATACTATAAAAGTTTTGTGACAACATTGTGAAAAATTGTCGTTTATTGATTTATAAGTTTAGTCAATGAAGTATAAAATACATTTTTATAGCTATTTGGTTTATTGTCTCTCCTGAAAATTATTATGTACTCTCTCTGCTCCATATCGTATAATGCTTTCACTTGCTGTAGGCATTATATTTATGCAATAAATCGAAATTGAATTGAACTTAATGTATGCACAGCTAATCTCAAGAAGGTATAGCACGCGCTAAAAGATATGAAAAATCTGTAATCCCTTGTTCATTTAGTAAAAATATTCGTGATAATTATTATGAATAACATTTACACTACTTTAGTGTCACATTATCCTAAATCTTTCCTAAAATACTTTTTGCTATGATGAGCTTGTTTTGTTCTTAGGTTTTCAACTTTTTATTTTCAAAATCTGACATTTATTAAATCAGTTAGTCAGTCCCTTTGAGAAACTTTGAGAAGTCATAATTCGCACATACTTTATTACACAATGACTGGCTCGGGGGCAATAGGTCACACTTTCAATTAACAGGCTCTGGTGTCATAAAAAGATACCATTTACATTGTCAAGTATGTTTGCTAGTTTGTTTTTCTGTTCCTTTTTCCTTAGTGTGTGACAATATGTTTTTCAAATATTACATAGCAAAATTAATTTTGACAAGTTAAATATGATTAAATGCAATCAATTGATTTATTACTTAAATTTTCACTCCGCAATAAATTGATTAATTACTTAACTTTTCACTCCATTGAATGTAATAATAATAAAAAAAAACGCATTTCACATCTATTTATAATAACTGAAAATGAAATTGTCAAGTTTGTAAGCACTTTTAAAAATTATAACTTTTTCCTGCTTTCTATTTTTTAAGATAATAGTTGTTTCATCTACATGTATGTTATGCTCGCCTTTACTAAATAACGTTGGGTCCCGTATTTTACATTATTGAAAAACAGAATTAAACCAAGTTGATGACTATATTTGCTGTTGTTGTTTTACCGGTACTTAAAATTGGTGTAAAATAAATCACCCTTTCCACTACGTTTTTACAGTAGACCTCTAATCTATAATCCTTGTTTTTTATGATCGGCACCTCCCGTGATACGGTAAGCGGAGATAGCCGAACCATAACGATCTGCAACACTCGCTAAAAATATCCGATAGTGATCGATATTTAGGTAGACGGTCGAAGGGAGACAACAAGGTATAGCGTTGATCCCAATAAACAAGGAAAGATAATAGAATAGATTTTTGCCAAATTCTTCAGTATGCTCCTCTGAGGCTCAAATTTAAATCTGTCGTTTCACAAATTCCAGGCGTTGAGAAAGTGTTTTTCCGTGATGGAAATGTGCAGTGTACATATAAACATTCAAACTATACTTTGTCATCTCCTGATGACATATTTAACCAGTTGAAGGTAGACATCACAGAAGACATGATGGGACTGGAACGTTTCCTATATGAATGGAAGGAGAATGAGTTGATTGAGACTGAAGAGACTGTTGTTATTTGTGATGGAGGGACTTTACAGCATTCCGCTGAAGTTGAAGCTGTTTCAGATGTTTATGACAGTAATATTCCTAGTCAAAATTTTAATTTTGCTCTTTCTGAGCAGTTATTATTCCTCAGATAAGGAACAGATATTGAATTTTGCTTATGTTAATGTTTGTGGGTTAATTAAAAAAAATTATTAATCCAGATTTTGTTTCGTTTGTGAAAGAATATGATGTTGTTCATTTTGCTGAAACGAAGTTGGATTCTTTTGACAATCCTATCATTGATGGTTATACTTATGTTGGCAAAAACAGAGAGGTTTTTAAAAGTAAATCGGGTGGTGTGGGCATTTTCATTAAAAATGATTTGTTCAAAGACTTTCAAGTGCTCGACATGAGCAGTGAGCATTTTTTGTGGTATAAATTTAAGGACTCCAGTTGTATTTTCGCCGTTGTATATATATCTCCTGAAGGGTCTCGTTATGGCTCGTTAGATATTTTTGATAAGATAGAAAGCAACATTTTAGACATTGTGTCTTAATATAATGATGCATCTTTCGTTTTGTTCGGAGACTTTAATGCAAAAACTGGTAAATTAAAAGACTTTGTGGAATTTGATCGTTATATCGCTGAATCTAATCTTGATGATAATGACTTTATTTATTGAGGCAACACTATTAGGCATGCCCAATCTTCCAAGTGGGCCTCAAAATTATGTACAATATTTACAATTAGATTTCAAATACAAATTTGACAATAGCATGATTACAACATTCTAAGCATATGTTATGTTGTTCATTTTCCAGTATGTTAAATAGGATCTTTTGAACTGCTCAAGGCTGTTAGAATTTTTTACTTCAAGAGGTAATGAGTTCCAGATTTTTGGTCCCGAGTATTCAAGGGATTTTCTGTACAGTTCTTAGTTTGGTTTAGGTACTTCAAGACATTTATTTGATTCTGATCTTAAATTAATGTAAGGATTATGTACAAATTTATATTTACTTTGAAGATAGGATGGACTAAAATTGTTAATTGATTTAAAGACTAAAATTGCTTTCTTATAACACAGTCGTTCATAGAATTTCATCCAGTTCAGCTCTTTAAACAAATCTTCAGATTGAAAATCAAAACATTTATCAAGGATGATTCGAGCTGCTTCTTTTTGAAATTTTGTAATTTTTTCCATTGAATCCCTGTTGCAATTACCCCAAATCGTGCAGCAATAATCCAAGTGGGGTAAAATATAAGCATTAAAGAAAAGTTTTCTCTGGGGAATATCTAGGTAGCATTTAATTCGTTGTAAAAGATAAAGTAAGGAATTGCATTTCTTTAGTGTGTTATCAATATGATCTTTCCAGCTTAAGTTATAACTGACATGTACACCTAATAGTTTTTCTAATTCTGTATATTCGACAGTTTCATTGTTAAATGTAAGAGGTGATAGGTTCAAAGTATCTTAAAAATTATAACAAACTTTTGAATAAGAACTATAGATTGTTTAAAGATAGTATTAATAAGGAACTTATAATTCTTCGCTCTTCTGATCCTAAAGCTTTTTGGGGTTTACTCAATAAATATTGTAATGAACGTAAAAATACAATGTCGAAGATTTCTAAAGGGGTTTTTTACAAACATTTTGTGGCGTTGAATCAATCTACTTCTGGTGAAGACTCTGATAATTTACAGGATATTAATATTGAAAATATTACTTGTGATAATGAAGTGTTGAATAAGTATTTCAATGTTGAAGAAATACGTAGTGTAGTTAGAAAACTGAAAAACAATAAAAGCCCATCAGTTTTTGATAATATTTTAAATGAATATTTGAAATATGCAAATAGTGAATCTTTTTTATCTTTATTGTGTCAACTATTCAATATAATATTGGATTCTGGTATTTTTCCAGATGTGTGGAGCTGTGGTATTATTTTGCCAATTTACAAAAACAAAGGTGATACCTCTGATCCTAACAACTACAGAGGAATTACTAGTCTTTTTTTTTTCTTTTTTTTTTGAACCACGTTTAAGGCCCGTTTATTTATCACAAAATTTACATTTACATTTCAATATATAACATATACAACATTAAAGTATTCACATATTACATAATAACATTCAAAGATTTCTCCTACTTTTAACATATATAACATTCAAAGATTAACATGTACATGTCTTTTTCTAGAACAACATAGTTCAACCTTACTTTAAAAGGAACAAGAGCTGTCTCCATAGGATGACACATGCCCCCGATGGCACTTTGAATGAATAGTTATGGCCGATGTTAGAGTTTAGGACCTTTGACCTACGGACCTGGGTCTTGCGCGTAACACGTCGTCTAACTGTGCCACACATTCATTCGTAGTTATTTTAAAATCCATGCATGAATGACAAAGATATGGACCGGACACGCCCATCAATGCACTATCATGAAATATGACCTTTAACGTCTAAGTGTGACCTTGACCTTTGAGCTACGGACCTGGGTCTTGCGCGCGACACGTCTTACTGTGGTACACATTCATGCCAAGTTATTTGAAAATCCATCCATGGATGACAAAGATATGGACCGGACACGCCCATCAATGCACTATCATGAAAAATTACCTTTAACGTCTAAGTGTGACCTTGACCTTTGAGCTACGGACCTGGGTCTTGCGCGCGACACGTCGTCTTACTGTGGTACACATTCATGCCAAGTTATTTGAAAATCCATCCCTGGATGACAAAGATATGGACCGGACACGAAAATTGCGGACAGACCGACAGACGGTTCAAAAACTATATGCCTCCCTTCGGGGGCATAAAAAGAAACCTCTTTAATAAGTACTGTCAGGTTATTGAAACATACAAAAGAAGTACAAAGAAAGAAGAAATGATTAAGCTGTATTGATTATTCTAAATAATTGAAAAACAATTTACTAATCTAATGGCAACAGATTATAATATTAAATGCTGATTAAGTATGTGGACTGATAATAAAAAGCTGTACAACTGCCCAGTTATCACTTTCAATTTCTTTTATATTGGTGCTTCTGTATACTTGCCAGGCACAATTCAAATAACCTTTTAAACCATAAAAACTTGGTACAATCTCTTTTCTTTTACAAGCGAAAATATATTTCTTAATTTGTAAGAACAATTAACGTAAAATTTTTCAAATTTCCTATAATAAAGTCTTCTGCTCTTATTTGAACAGTTATTCCATTATTCAATAAAACATTTTTCACTTCTTGCAATAAATTTTGAATACAAGTAAAAGACCAGAACAGATGTATAATTGTTTCTTCCTCTTCTTTACAAAAAGTACAAAGATTATCAGTTACAATATTCATATGATATGATAAAGACTTAGTACCAATAATTCTGTGGACTATTCGTAATTGTAACCACTGAATGTAAGAATCTCTTGTCATGAGAAATACAGATTTATAGGCATACTTCCATTCAATATTATTAACTATTGGTTCCATTTAACTTGACTAGTAGGTATATCATGATTGTTTGCAATCAGTACATTATACACATGCTTATTTGCCATATTTGAAAATAAAACTTTTGAAACATAACAAGAGACAACAGGTCCATAGCAACTACAATTACCACTTATTCTAATATTACATGTTCTTAAATAGGACCTTATAGTACTTTTTAAACCTTCATAAAATACAAAATTTAACCTTTTACCAATACACTGTTCTAAGTAAGATATATCTACAAATTCACCTGTATCTGATATTAAATCTTTAACAAATCTAAAACCTCTATCAAACATACCTTTATCAAATACACCTTTGTTACCAATTTTAAAACAGCTGTTATAAAATAATGGCATTGCAAGAAGTTCATCTACAGTTTCAACAGGCATCTTTATTTTATATGGGCCATTCCATACAAAGTCATATAACAATTTGTTTAAATTATCCATAAACATTTTAGGTGGTGTTGGCAAAATTATAAACAAATTTGTAAAGAGAGGAACTAACAATGATTTTACAACAGTAATTTTTCCAATAGGAGTAACACACTATGTACCCGGATAATCTTAACTCTGTTCAGCGACCCTAATTCAGTGCCAACATGGCGGCTGTAAAGCCGATACCTCTTTGTTTTCTGTGTGATTTCCTTGTATAAAGGAATGTTTCGGTTGCTATATCTGTCTCCATTGATCAAGTGTATATTTATTTCAAAATGTATCTTGTTAAATATATCAACCCTTGTGTTTTCAGGTGGAATACCGACGAACAACGCAAACTTTTCAATGAAAAACTTTACAAAAAATCTTAAAAAATACTAAAAAGCTTTTGATGCCTCTACTATTTTGTTGTTTGAAAGCAAAAATATACTGCTTTATAGGCCCGTTTACACTATGTTGATTTTCATTTGGTTGAGTACTGGCTTCCATATTTCCTTTGACAGTGACTTATTGTCTCAGCAGTTGGAATTCTACTAACAAACTAGTCGAAATACTTTTTTAAGTTGTTTACGTTTCTGACTTTTTATCATAGTCACCTAGTTACAGTGTGTGCAAGACCTAGCCAAAGAACCAATCAGATCATGGAAAGTGATGCTTAAAGACACAAATGCATGTTGTTTTTTTTTTGTTTTTTTTTCTAAAACTGCAGCAATCGAGAGACTCTCAGCAAGTACATCACGGATTTCATACATTAAATCATCTTTATCACCTCCATACACTTGAAGCAACACACAATCTAAATGATATTTTTTGTTTTCTCATTTTATACCTGAAAACTTCTGCTTGTCTGCGGACACAATGAAAAATGCACTTGTCTGCCGGCAAAAAATCACGAGTTGGACAAGCTGGATATTTGAATCCCATACCCCTGCAGGGGTGGGTGGGCCAAAGAACTTCGAGCATCTATAATTCAAACATAAAACACAGACGAACAGCTATGTTTTCATTTGGTTAGGTGTTTATCCATCCTAAGTTCGTATTTATCCAGCATTGTTTCCTATACCAGTCAGGAATTATCCGCAAATCTAAACCCACCTCATAGTCCATACAGTGTTTAAGCTATAAAAATGAATTTCAAACTTTCATACTGTTAAACATTGTCTAAGAGATGTTTATTGAACTAATACAGTTGATAAGTAAGGTCTTCTTGCAATTTCTGGTACTTTAAAACAGTTAGAAACATAAAACATGTTCATTTTGAAGACTTCTTTGAGTACATTTTAATGAATTCCAGCCACATAATGTGACTTGTCGATCGAAATATTTAGTACAGAAAACATGTTATCAATACAGGATATTATGGCTATCAAAAGTTTTACGCTAACATTGCATACTAACATAAAAGCATGAAAAAAGACAGGGAAATTAAATACATACATCGTCTTTCTGTCAGCCATGTTGGCACTGAGTTAGGGTCGCTGAACCGAGTTAGGATTATCCGGGTACATAGTGTGAGTAAGTAATCTTCTGTTCCAGTAGGATATCATCCTTTTAACATTTTCTAACTTATCATTGAAATTAAGCATTATCATATTATCAAGATCTACATCAAAAATAATACCAAGTACTTTAAACCTTGTAGTACCCCAAGATAGTTTGTACTTTGTCTTTATAGATCGGGTACTGTATTTCATTGCACCTATCCAAATAATATTAGTCTTCTCAAAATTAACTTTTAGACCAGAATAAAATGAAAATTCATGTAGCATATCTAGGGTAGCATGTAAAGACTCTTCCGAGCCATCCAACAACAGTGAAGTATCATCAGCAAATTGAGATATTTTATACTCAACTTCATCAATAGTTATTATTTATTTTTTTATACCTTTTATTTTCTCAGAATTTCTTATTTTGATAGCAATTATTTCGGCACACAATATAAAAATATAAGGACTAATTGGATCTCCTTGGCGGCAGCCTCGTTCTACTTTGAAGAAATCTGATAGGAATCTATTGAGTTGTACTGCAGTCATATTATGTAGAAACAGTCTAAGCCATTCCTTGATTGTAGTTCCAAAATTAAAAAAAATCGAAAGCTTTTTCAATGAAATTAAAGGATAATGTATCAAATGCTTTCTCATAATCTACTGTAATTAATAGTCCAGAAATCTTTCTTTCTTCTGTTATTTTCATTATATCATACATTAGCCTAGTATTTTCTCCTATATATCTACCCTGTAAAAAACCAGTCTGGTCATGATTTATTAGTTTTGGTAATATAGACTTCAGTCTATTTGCAATAGATCTAGAGGCTAACTTATAGATAACATTTAACAATGTAAGAGGTCTGAGGTTTTTAAAAAAAATTCTGGGCTTATTTTCTTTTGGGATACATGTTATTATTCCTTGTTTTTGAGTTACAGATAGGGAACCAATAGTAAATGCATAATTAATAGATCTTACAACAAAATGACCAGGCATTACTATTCTTAGTTGTCTAGGTAAATTGTTCACTAATATGTTAAACACAAGACCTAATAAGTTTCTTGAAAGTCATAACTTACTAAATGAAGTAGTCTGTGTTCAGACCGTATGTTTTGTTCAAAGGAGATAACTCCTGAGGCTATTCAAATTTTGTATAATTATGTCCCTTGTCTTCTCAAAAATACGATCTGTGCAAAATTGGTTTGAGCATCTCCTAAATCCTGGAGATCGACCTTTGTCTCAGGTCAAGCTATTACATCTGATAATGATCATGTTACATGGCGTGAGGTTCTAAGATATTTATTGCCATTCACACATGTTTATAAACAACCCTGCTGTTAACAACCTTGATCTGAAGGTTATAGGGAGGACTTTGGTAAAAATTATTGAACTAGGAAGAATACCTAATGGATAACTGCATGATACATAGTGGATTAATGTCATTATGATATTGTTTATACTTCTTATATATCATGCTTTCTGTCTTTTTTTTAATTTGAATGATTTATTTTAGAAATAGATGTTGTACAGATGATTAATTCTATACATGTATAATAATTCATGTCTTAATTGCTAAAATAAAGAAATGCGGATTGTATTATACAATGGATCAGAATACCCCGCATCATAAAATGCGTGTATAGTATATTGCACATACTTTTTTCTACTTTGTTGTATACTTTTCTTTGAAGAAGTTAGTTCATTTAACTCTTTCTGTATAACAGTTATTTCATTTTAATCCCGAGTTATGTTTTGAATCCGTGTGCACACAGGGACAGCAGCTACTAGCAAGAGCATTTATTTTAGAAATAGATGTTGTACAGATGATTAATTCTATACTGAAAAGAAACGGTAACTATGATAACTGTTATGTAAAAAGAATTTTGTGTTTCTAAACTATCTTTGAAAAATCAAGATTTTTTTTAAAGAACATCATTTCCATCTAAATATGCCTTAAGTACATCTTAACACTTTTTATTGTAAAACATCTAATGCTGAATCCATTGTTAAAATATTCAATGTGCCTTATAATGTCCAACTTTAACTGAATATCTGTTCAACATCATTCAGTATCTGTTTATATTAAAACAAATATCTTTTGCACTTTTGGCAATGCAATACTTGCTGCTGGGGATACACTA
The DNA here is from genome assembly GCF_021730395.1 of Mercenaria mercenaria. Lineage (NCBI taxonomy): Eukaryota > Metazoa > Mollusca > Bivalvia > Venerida > Veneridae > Mercenaria > Mercenaria mercenaria. The sequence continues at coordinate 29,875 of NW_026461609.1, read as the reverse complement.
TTGAATATATTTATGTAACATGTTATTACATGTGGGTCAAACTGTTGTTAATGGAACAGTAATTGATTTCTTATTTTATTATATGCACTGTGCTATTTGATAAGACTTAATTACTGGTATCACCCGTACGAAAAAGTACGCCCATACTTTAGGCGGAAACCGCCCAGAAAAATAAGGCGGTTTCCATCTTATGTTGCTATTAAGCGTAATATCAGCCTTAGGGAGAATAGGGCTCGAAATATGCAAATTTTTTCCTGTTAGTAAGGCGGAAACCGCCTAAATTTGGCGTAAAAATGTTTAAGCAGGAAAAAATTCCGTCTAAGGATATTCTCTGCTTAGGCGGAAAAAAATACCCAGAAAAGCTTAACCGGAATAAAATCCGCCTTATGTAAAACATAAAAAAGTACCCTTAGTATTTATCTTGAGCATGAAGCTTTTCACATTTCACTAGATTCATTTTGCTTTGCCAAATACAATTCATTAATAAGACTGTGAGCTTCGATTTTACAAATATATCAGCTGTGGCTTAATGATAGAATTATTGAAGAAAATGCACAACAATACAGACATTTCTTGAAAGATTTAAAAAGAATTAAACCTCCACTAAATAAGCAGGACATGTCATGAACTACTGATTATTATACTGAAATTATCATTAATGTGTGTTGCCAGTGCCATACTTTTGTGATAAATGTCTATAATTATGGCAATTATTATGATACTAAGATAATAACAATTAAATACTAACTTAGAATTGAAATCTTATTTAAATTGTTTGCTGCTTTGTAAATGCTATACATTATACATGTACTTTTGAAATGTAAGTAGTTAACAGATAGTGATATGGTTAAAACAGGAAGATGTTCATTAAATTCTCTATACTTTAATTTGCTATTTCTTAAGGTTTACAGAAGTAAATTATTTAAATTCTAACTTACCACAAATATATAATGTACTCCTTAGTCTAGTCTACCTAACTAACAACATCCCATGTATAAATGCCTACAGAAAGTGCTTTCTCTCTAAACAGAAGTGACAACATCTGGATGTAGTAAACTCACTGGACCCTTACAGTGATTCTATTTCAAATTAATTGATATACAATCACCACCTTCCGAAATTCCGCCTTATCTCAGTAAAGCCATTTTTTCTAAGTTCAAAATTTCCCCTTATTTTATCTGAGAATTCCGCCTAGTGAGAATGCAACTTTTTTTTGAAAAGCATTAACCAGAATTTAAGAAAAATTCCGCCTTCCTGTTAGGCGTAATTTTTAGAATGATCAGTGTCCGCCTATAGTCCGCCTTTGACTATCAATTTTAGCAGGATTACGCCCTTAATACGCTTTACTTCTGAGCGGATTCTGCCCTAGTTTTTTGTACGGGTAAAGTAACATAATGCACTTCTAAATAGTTAATACATATTTATCAATCTAACCAATAAGAAGACTATTTAATGTTTTCATTTAGGTATTATAGTTTTTGCATAATTATAACTATAGAAGACTAAGGGCAATTCAGACCTTTCGGATATTTTTTGGTGTATGATTAAAACTAACCAGATTAAACTGTAACACAAAACTGAATCACAGCTCATGAAGACCTGATGACCACATGTGAACTAAATGCTGATTAAGATCTCTATCCACAGGAGAAATTTATTGCAGTGTGCCTTACTTGTGATCGGTCAGCTAACGGTTTATCATGAGATATCGGTCACAAGCTCTGACCAGAGTTTACCAGACTAGATAATCAGAGCCAGGACTGATGAAGTCAGAATTTTTACAGAACTATTTTTTCTAAAAAAAAAAGAATATCTAGACGGTAGCCAGACTATAAATGAAGAACAGGCTGGTTTTCGTGAACAGTATAGTACAATTGATCATATGTTTTCGTTAAAACTTCTGGTTGATTTTTATTTGAGTTCAAATAAGAAATTGTTTTATGCCTTTGTTGATTATAAAAAGGCTTTTGACTCTGTTAATCAAGTGCATCTCTGGCAAAAGTTGTTAATGCATAATATTGATGGTAAATGTTTGAAAATAATTTATAATATGTATAGTAAAGCTGAATCCTGTGTTAACCCTTACCCTGCTAAATTTCTATTATGAATTTGCCCATCTTTCAATTTGCACAGTACCATTAACTATTAAAAGGGGTTCTTACCAAAATGATACTGACTGAATAGCGAACAGTGTAGATCATGATCAGACAGCACGCATGTGCAGGCTGATCAAGATCTACACTGGTCGCAAAGGCAGAGCCAGTCGTGTCAAGCATGATAAGGGTTAAGGTTAATAATGACTTGTTGAGTTTTTTCATTAGTCATACTGGCGTCCGTCAAGGTGAAAATTTGTCACCTGTGCTATTTTCAATATTTTTGAATGATCTAACTCAGTTCATGTCTGTGAAATATGAAGGCTTAGTTAAAATGTCTAAAGCAACTTTTGAAAGTCTCAGTGATGACACTGTTGATGTATATTTAAGGCTATTTTTGTTATTGTATGCAGATGACACTGTTTTATTTGCAGAAAGTCAGACGGATTTGCAGAACGCTTTAGATGCTATGTTTGAATATTGTGATATATGGGATTTACATGTTAATGAAGCCAAAACTAAAATAGTTATATTTCGTAAAGCTAAACGTAACAGAAGGGTAACAAACTTGCACTGAATTTTTAAGCAGTATGAGGCTGATATTAGTGTTCATGAAGGCTGGTGTGCCTGATATCGATATCTGGCGCATTTCTGGTAATATCAGGCACACTTCCAGAAACATCCATATTTTATACTTCCACTGATAGGATATCAAGTATATACAAACTAACATTTATGTTACAAAACAAAGCATGATAAATTAACATAACTTTGCTAGCTTCTTCTTCTGTCGTGGTTGAATGAGTCTGAGTGAAGAAACTACGGCCTTGAATGCATGTATTCATAGCAAATGTTTGAAAGAAATCACATCAACTTCATAAAACAACATTGACATTCCAGCGCATTACATAACATTCATTGATGCTTTGCAACTTTGAATTATTTTAATCTCATTTTTAGCTCGACTTTTCGAAGAAAATGTAGAGCTATTGTACTTGCCCCGGCGTCGCCGTTGGTTAAAGTTTTAATAAAGTCAAATATCTCTGTTACTATCAAAGCTATTGACTTGAAACTTAAAATAGTTATTTACTATCAAAGTCTGCACCAGGAGAAACAATCCCCATAACTTTGTTTTGAATTTTGACACAATTATGCCCCTTTTTAACTTAGAATTTTCGGTTAAAGTTTTTGATAAAGTCAAATATCTCTGTTACTATCAAAGCTATTGACTTGAAACTCAAAATAGTTATTTACTATCAAAATCTACACCAGGAGACACAATTCACATAACTCTGATTTGAAATTTGACAGAATTATGCCACTTTTTAACTTATAATTTTGGTTAAAGGTTTTGATAAAGTCAAATATCTCTGTTACTATCAAAGCTTTTGACTTGAAACTTAAAACACTTGTTTACCATCTAAGTCTACACCAGGAGAAACAATCCTCATAACTCTGATTTGAATTTTGACAGAATTATGTCCCTTTATAACTTAGATTTTTTTTGGAATTTTCTTTTATAAAGTCAAATATCTCTGGTACTATTAAAGCTTTTGACTTGAAACTCAAAGTAGTTATTTACTATCAAAGTCTACACCAGGAGACACTATTCCCATAACTCTGATTTAAATTTTGACAGAGTTATGTCCCTTTTTAACTTGGATTTTTTTTTTACTGGCAAAGCTGTATTTCAGAGTCAAGCACTGAGAAAAGTCGAGCATGCTGTCTTACGGACAGCTCATGTTGCTTTAACAGTGGAGTGGAACATATGAAATAATAAGGTTATAAAACAGGACTGGTGTGGCTTAAGATGATATTGGCATACTAGACTGGTATTAGCCCTTGGGCTAAAGTCCTGAGGCCAATACTTCTCCTAGTATGCCAATATGGCCTTAAGGCACACCAGCCCTGTATAATAACCTCTAATAAATGCCAGGTACCCATACCTCATTAAATGGTCAGTAGTATATCTTTAATGATATTTATATATCTAGCTCTGTCTTTCAATGCACAAGAAAAGGAGATGTTATATCCAGTACATTGCTTGTGCAAAGTCAAACATAGCTTCTATTTTTAACTTAATGAGCTCATTGATTTCATCTTGAAATGAAGTTTGAAATAATTTATAATAACAATTTACAAGGACAGTTTGATTGTATAGTTCTGTAAAGGTATTTGTTTTAATTCACAGTTAATAAGGCATTACAGTAGGAGTGAAAAAAAGTATTATAATTCTGTGTTACAGAGAGAGTTTGGCTGTGTTTGAAGAGCTGTCTGAGATATTCTCCAGTGAAAACAATCAGCTTGCTTCCAGGAATCTCCTTATGAAGGTATTTATTAATCACTTAGCCGCTCTCATTGCAGTCTTATATATTGATTTATCATCTATCCTATCTCACTGATTTTATATCAGTTAATCACTTGGCCTCTCTCACTGTGATCTTGTCTGGATTAATCACTTAGCTTCTGTCACTTTGCTGTGTAAGGACTATTCACTTAGCCTTAGGTCACTGTTTTACAAGGGGTCTTAACTGGAAAAGTGCTCTCATTTCTTCATGTATCATAAAAAAAATCAATGAAGCTGTTACAAACAGTAGATTAGAAAATACTTATTGATATTTCAAGAACTATTTTTCTTTGAACAAATAATGATTTAATTCTAGTCCCCATGGCAACGTCATGAAACTTCATTGGACCCAATTTTGTCTAGTTTTCTTTTTTTGCATGTGCTAAAACATTACTTACCACTCACTTATTTTTCAGCTGCATTTTTAGCTCACTAGAGCATGAAGTGCTCAAGGTGAGCTATTGTGACCTGTCATTGTCCAGCGTCCGGCATGCGTCATCCGTCAGCATTTGCCTTATGAACACTCTATAGAGGCCATATTTTGACCCAATCTTTATGCAACTTGGTCAGAATGTTAGTTTTGATGATCTCTTGGTCAAGTTCGAAACTGGGTCATGTGGGGTCAAAAACTAGGTCAGTAAATCAGATCAAAGGAAAAGCTTGTGAACACTGGAGACAATATTTGTGCCCCAATCTTTATAAAACTTGATCAGAATGTTAGTATTGATGATCCCTAGGTCAAGTTTGAATCTGGGTCATGTGGGGTCAAAAATTAGGTCAGTGGGTCAGATCAATGGGGAATCTTGTAAACACTCTAGAGACCACACTTGTGACCCAATCTTTATGAAACTTGATCAGAATGTTAGTCTTGATGATCTCTAGGTCAAGTTTGAAAGTGGGTCATGTTGCATTTAAAACTAGGTAACCTGGTCAAATCAAAGGAAAAGCTTGTGAACACCTAGAGGCCACAGTTGTGACCCAATATTTATGAAACTTAGTGAGAAAGTTTTGCTTGATGACTTTTAGGTCAAGTTTGAATCTGGGTCATGTAGGGTCAAAAACTAGGTCACCTGGTCAAATCAAAGGAAAAGCTTGTGAAAAGTTTAGAGGCCACAATCTTTATGAAACTTGGTCAGAATGTTTGACTTAATCATTTCTAGGTCAAGTTTGAATCTGGATTATGTGGGGTCAAAAACTAGGTCACTAGGCCAGATCAAAGGAAAGTCTTTTCAATACTCTTGAGAACACAATTTAAGTTTGAAACTCATGAGAATTAGTCAGATTGTTTGTTTTGATAATGTTTAGGTCAAGTTCGAATCTGGGTCATGTGGGGTCAAAAACTAAGTCACCTGTCAAATCAAAGGAAAAGCTTGTGAACACTCTAGAGGCCACAGTTGTAATCAAATCTTTATGAAATTTAGTCAGAATGTTTGTCTCGATCATCTTTAGGTCAAGTTCAACTCTTGATAAGGTGGGTTCAAAAACAAGGTCAGTAGGCCAGATCAACTCTGGTGAGCGATATATAGGGCCATCATGGCCCTCTTGTTCTTAAAGTATGAATATCAATGTGAAATGTAAGCGTTCCATCAATAACGTGAATTGTAAATGTGGCAACACTGAAATGATTTGCAGGCATATTGTGAAGGTGATGACTTGAAAATCAATGTTGAACAGAGACATGAGAGAACATTTAGTGTTTTGAATAAAACAATCTGTAGGAAACAAAGTGGTATGGGAGGTTTTAGAGTGATCAGGAGAATATCACTAACGACTCGGGGTTCATATTTCAAAAAACAAAAACATTCAGACACGTTTTAAAGATTAAATGGCCCCATGACACAGCATCACAGTTCAGTGCCTCGTGTCATCAATACGACAGGAATATCAAATGAACAGTATTTATTTATTCGTAGGAATGTGTAGAAATGCATTTGATGGCCAGAAACATTGCACCACTAGTAATCACAAGTTGTAATGATTAATTGTAATATGGCAGTGTCGTATGACCACCCACTTTAGCTGAAGTGAAATTGTTTTATATAGGATAGAAATATAATATGTATGGACTGAAATCTGTAATTTAAATATGTTCACATTTAATAGGTTCATATCCATCATATGTTCAAATTTTAGCAAAATTAACACAAGAAATAAAGATATATTAAGAACTCATTTCCGATTATTTTTAAACACCCCTGTACTAATGATATTTTATTTCACTATTAGAACTATTTCAACAGTGTAATGATCAGAGCCACAAGGGCTTGTGTCATAAATCATTTTCCATATTCCATACTCAAAACTTCGAGATGTGCCAATAGTAATATTGCACATGTTGATTTCATTTCTACACTTCATGGAAATGCCTGCACAAATATTATCCACTAATTCTGTAGCCACACTTATGTCTCTGTTGGAAGTGCAATACCTATTTTCTGTGCTCTCTAATATTGGCCTAAAAACAAGTCCCTTCATATTTTAGGATAAATAAGAATAGTCAGATATGTACCATTCTGTTTTTATATTATTTTAGATTTGCTACCACATTTATGCTTTTGATATTTCCTTTTATGAGCGAAGTTCAGAATGACAGCTTTTTCCCCAAACTCCGGTTTTCAAGGGCAGATAACTCTTTCAACATAACGGTGACCTATGATTTTTATTGCATATTTTATATTAAATTTCTGTTTCTTAGATGATTGTTCTTCAAAATCCAAAGTTTGAAGAAATTCTATTATTGGGAAAAATTTCACCTGAATTCTAGCATACACGTTTAAGACTGTAATTATAATTGGGTTATAATAACAGCAGCTCAATCTGGAATGTTGTATTCGGCTCGAATGGATTTTTGCCAGATCGGCTCTCACGAGATGTGCAAGTGCCGAGTGTGATCCAACCTTGCAAAATCCATGAGAGCCGAATACAAAATCCCAGATCTAGCTATTGTTATAATAACCCTTTTATTGTATACCTCTACCATTTTGTTAAAAATTTATTGAATGAGATCTTCAATGTTTATCGATATTAAAATGGAACTAAGTGAAGTTTTTATTTGCACTATTTAGAACACTGTCAGCCTCAGGTCATGTATATTAGTGAAAGTAGTCTGGCAGCATACAATACAATAGGTACAATACGGAATTTAAAAGGTACAATACAGATTTTTTGTAGCCCACCCGCTTAGCTCAGTAGGTAAGAGCGTTGGTCTACGGATCGCGGGGTCGTGAGTTCGATCCTCGGGCGGGGCGTATGTTCTCCGTGACTATTTGATAAATGACATTGTGTCTGAAATCATTAGTCCTCCACCTCTGATTCATGTGGGGAAGTTGGCAGTTACTTGCGGAGAACAGATTTGTACCGGTACAGAATCCAGGAACACTGGTTAGGTTAACTGCCTGCCGTTACATGACTGAAATACTGTTGAAAAACGATGTTAAACCCAAAACAAACAAACAAACAGATTTTTTGTATGTGTTCATATTTATTTGTGAAATACAAGCTGATTTTTTTTACAAAATATGAAGGTATATGATAAAATTTGATACATTGACAGGAAGCCACAGCAAAGTTTCCAGACGTCGACTCTGCAAATAAAACTCTGCAACGAAGAATTCGTATGAAACGTCAGTCTTGGATAGATAATGTAAGTATACAATAGACATACCACGGTATTCATAACTTTCCATGATCTTCAAATCTGAATCAGCTAGGGGAGTGTACTGAAGGATTGAACAGAAAATAACATGTTTAATTCACATTGTTCATAACAGAAGCATTTATTTATCTGTAATAAAAATATTTATGTTGTAATAATATTTGCTTCTGATTACATAGTCTTTGCCTATTAGTGTATCATTTCTTAATGAATGACATTTTAGGGCCTTCCCAGCCATTAAAAGGTGTGATCATACTAGATGGGTTAAAGATATCGTAATACTTTTTGAGTCTCCTGACAAAAATTGATTTGAATATGCCTAAAGTACAATGTATTGGCTCCAAAGTACTACCAGTATTTTAAAGTTATAAAATGTTTGTATTCTCACTACATTTTGTTTAGTATAATGAAGTATTTTGTATTGGCATGTAGGGCGTTGTACAGGGGACAGTACCATACCTGGGTACATTCCTCACTGACCTCACTATGATAGACACTGCTATACCTGACACCACCGATTCTCTCATCAACTTTGAGAAGCGGCGGAAAGAGTTTGAAGTGTTAGCTCAGATCAAGCTGTTACAGTCAGCCTCACAGATATACACATTTCGGGAAGATTCCCAGTTCTGGTCCTGGTTTGATGCCATCCGTGTTTATGATGAAAATGAAAGGTACTTAGTTTCATAGAAAATTTCTTCAGTTTTGTACAAGTTTTGAAATAAGTTTATAATTAGTACCTTAGATTTTCTATCATAAAAAAAGCTGGAAAATTGCAAGATGACATATAATAGTGTCCATGTTACTTTAACTCTTACCATGCTAAATTTCTATAATGGATTTGTCCAGCTTCCAATTTGGACAGTACCATTAACTGTTAAAAGGGGTGCTTACCAAAAAGGTACTGACTGAATAGCAAACAGCGCAGATCATGATCAGACTGCATGGATGTGCAAGCTGATGATCTACAGTGGTTGCAAAGGCAGAACCAATCATGTCCAGCATGATAAGGGTTAAACTGGACAAAACCTTACAAATTAAACTATAAATTGTGTTGGTAACATTTTACAGATTGGTATGTTGTTGTATTTCAGTTATGATCTCTCGTGTGCCATAGAACCAGCTGCTGATGGAGGTGCCAAATTAAAGAAGAAAACAGCTTCCAGGTAACTCATTGTTACAACCTTCTAGTCCTTTTCCAAATTCTTGTTATATTCAGAATGTTTATGAAGTTAAACAAAAATTCTAATAAAGATATCATACCAGCATATTTTTGTCCAATAGTTGCTTAACTGAACAGTTCTTTTTTTTTGCGTTGTAGAAATAAATGGCATATTCTTGTCTTTTAAGTTGCAATTTAATTTAACATCTGTATGAAATTCAGAGAAGATTTTGTTAAATTCTAAGTGGAATGGTTTTTAACCTTCCATACATCATTACTGATAAGAAGGAACATACTGACATATTTTCTACATAATGTGTATTTTAGTATGAGTCAACGACCAGGGAAGAATGACTCTAACAGATTTTCTCTGTTTATGTGCGGTGGTCTTAACTTGGATGACAAGTCCAGTGTAGCCAGTAGCTCTAACCTTGACTCACCAGTTTCGCCTAATGCAGGGGTAAGCCTCAATTCCATTCAATATACATTTTCATATTTTCTTAATTGGAAGTAGTATCTGTCATAAATTCTTTCTTTCATATTAATTGTAATTCAGTAGCTTTTAATTCTAGGTTTACGGGAAAGGCATCGTTGTTCTGTTCTTAATTCTGTCTGCTTGGTCTTACGGAATAAGGAAGTTGAAGAATTTTTAGAATCAACATAAAAATGAAAAAGTTTAAAATATTAAATTACATGTAGCAGCTGTTTTGTTTTCAAGGCAACTCAAATAGAATAGCAGAATAATTTTTTTTAGATATTTATCTGACCTGTAAAATTTTCCAATAGAAATATTTTACAATGTGCTGCTAAAGTTTTGTCCTCAGTCAGGTTTGTAAATGTTGCACAGACTTATAGTTGTACAAGAATAATTTACAAAAACACTTCGAAGGGTTTCAGTAGTATCATCACCTTTTGTATCCTGACATTGGGTGAACAGCGTGGGCAAAACAGATTTTCTTTTTTTCAATTTCGCAACCCGCAGAGGGGCCCTAAAATGCTTCAATTTTAGCTCTAAATTTTGTCTTCATTTTAATCTCTGATGGGCGGTTACTGTCCAGTATAGTAAATGGCAGTCAAAAAGTGTTCCTTTTCATAATTTTTGACTCTGAAAAGTGACAATTGAGATCCAGCAGATTATATTTAGAACAGCTAAACTGATTGATATCGCATGAAAAAACAACACTGTATCTTACTCTTCTGAAGGAGAACTTGTCATAAATGCTTGTTGTAACAAAACAATATACAGAACTCCATTTCCAGTTAACTGCATTTAGACACTTAATAGACATTATTTCATGTCTGTTAGATATCTGTTTAGCTTGTATTATTTAAAAAAAAACAAGGTGGTGTCGTCATTTGATCGTCTGCATTAGCTTAGAATTTTATTCAGGTCTTTTTAACCGTAAACTACTATATGAGTTATAGCTTTGTAACTTTGTGCATTTGTTTACCTACATTTTGATCTTGTTGTCACTCTGTTAGTTTGTTCTGTTGCTTGTTTCAGTTGTCCCACTCGTCATCTACCTCTTCTATACAATCATACGGCAGCGACAACTCTACGCCATTCAAATCTTCTGATGCCTGTGTTATCAAAGTTTCCCTGGAAACTGGTGCTACACCAAAATCTCATGTTTATAAAAGTATCATGGTAAGAAATCTATTTAAACTTTATTTTTAAAGCACCACCCAGTGAAGCTTGGAGAGGTCCTATGTTTGACAGTTGGAGTGCAAGTTCTTCAGTCTTTTTCTGGTTGAGAAGTTGTCAGTTATTTGCTCTTAATTAATGTGTAAATGTTTAGAGGAAAAATTTTCCTCTTACCTGATTCTATTAATGTAGAAAAATTCTTTGTACTTATAAAATATCACTTATACTGCAGATAATGGATACAGTAAAGACTGTCTACAGTGACCAACCTTTCGAGAATTTGAAAAAAGATCATTGTATACAGGTAGTCTCTATATACAGTCTGACTAGGAGAGGTTATGGTTTAAAGCAAAAAACACGTTTTATTAAGGACTTTTCCTTTAAGCTCTCGGATAAAACACGAAATGTATTTAAACTCTGCTTCACTTAATTTTCATCAATAAGACGATGACAGAGTTATTTAGATCAAGAAACACACTCAGTGATTGTACAGGAAAAGTTTTCTCCCTTTGAGAGGAGTGGTCAAAAAGTTGTTATAAAGGTCCAAAGTCTTGATTTGGGGCTAAGAAATCATGGTCACTGTACGCATCAGACAAGGGGTCGCTAGAAACAAGCTAATTTTAATGTGAAATGCATCAGGAGGAAATAAAAAGGTCATTGTAGACAAAAAGTTGCTGAGATCAAGGGGTCACTAAGGCAGTCTTTACTGTATTTAAAACTGGTTAAAATATTATATTTTAATTTTATTCTGTTTTTTTTTTCTAGTTACATAACACAGACCATACAAACACAGTGATACAGAGAATCCTGGATAAATATGATATCAAGGGGAAAGAAAAGGATTACTGCTTGTTACAAGCTCTTCCTGATGGAGGTAAGATAAGTAAACTCTTTCTGATGGAGATAAGAAAAAATAACTCTTCCTGTTGGTTATAACACACTAAATAGTTGTTGTTCTTTATTCTATATGAAACTGACCCATTTCCAATGACCGCAGCACACATCAGGACCCATTTTAAATTTCTGTAACTTACATTTTCTTGAAGAATATTGTCAGTGCTAACTAAAAATCAAAAGAAAAGTGGGGGTCATGTTTGATGCAAGAAAAATAATTTCAGTCAAACACACAAACTGCAAAATCAGCTAAAAAATGAGACCCCAAATTATACTGGTGGTGTATGATCTAAGTTTCCATGAAAAATTTTGTCATGTTGTTATTTCATTATGAAAATGCTACCTACATGTCAAGCATAGATCTGTCATGTGATTTTAGCAAAAAAATTGCAAAGAAAATAAGGAAAATAGCCCTACAGGGCAAAAAAAAACAGGACTATTTGTACCCACCATTATGCGACTACCATTTTTCTATTTAGTGTCTGTATGCCTGTTGATGGTAACTTAAGTAAACTCTTCCTGATAGAGATAGGAAAATTATGCTGTTCTAGTATTAGTAATAAAAAGATAGCTCTTCCTGATGAATGTTAGTACAGCTTTTGCAAATTGGTAAGATATTGTCGGAAGTTAGATCAGGTAAGTTAAAACAGGTTGGCAGCCAGTAAATAGAAATTTGAGGAATTGTTAACATTTTCTATAAAAAGTGCCTCTCTGCCAAAGAAAGGAAGAAAAGTGTTCCTAATGAACTGTGTTATAAATATAATCCAAATAAAGACATTTAAGTGGCACAATAGCTCAATGGTAGAGTTTTGGCTTTGAGTGTTGGAGGTTGGGGGTCAATTCCAGGGCCATGTTATACCAGATATGTGACAAATGGCACTGGTAGCTTCTTTGCTTGGCACTTAATATATAAAGGGTTAAACCTGGATGTAAAATAAGTCCAGGTAAGTATCTGTTACTAGATACCATGTTTGTGGAACAACAACTTTGTAGCTCATGTTGTCTGTTGATCATATGCAATGTTAAATAAAGCTTATCTTTACTTTTTATTTAAGTCTAGTTAAAACTTGACCATTTATATGGGGTGATATACAAGAAATTTCTTTAGTTGCTTTCTTTCACTGAAACATTCTGAGTTGGATATGAAGTAAATTAAACTTGAAACATGTAGATAAGTCATCACCTCAGTTCCAGAGTGTTCTAACAGGTCAGGTGGTCATTTTGAGAAAATCAGCTTTTGAAATGTTTGATTTTTTTTGTCTTTTTAACAACTGGAATATAATTGAATGATAAATTTCTGCATAAAATGAGTTATGTTTTAAGTGTTAATGTAGATCTCAGCAAGAGCTTTCTTTTGATATTCTAACTCCATTATTATCAGAATGTAACTACAAACATTGTGGAATGAGATGGGGAAATGTAGGAAAGAGTTCCATAGAAAAAAATAAAAAGATACTGTTCTAAATAGATATTGTTATATTTCAGAGTTGGTGATACCAGAGAAAGCCAATGTGTTTTATGCCATGAACAATAATGGAGATTATAATTTTGTGCTACGGACGAAAAAAGAACAAGATGCTCTTACACAGAGTAAGAAACGGAATAGACGTCGGCTCAAACTGCCATTATCATAGCAGTGCTTAAAATGTGCAATAACAGTAACATATCCTGTCAGAGATCCTGTCACATATCTTGTGAGATTACTACAAAAACAACACGACTGTAGGCAGTGATACTCTTCAAAAGCTGGAGTTGTGATTTAATGTGAATTGTTCCATTCGTGGAAAGGCTAATGTGAAATAATGTACTGAAGAATGTACTTAAAGCATTGGGTGCCTGCATCGAGGGGCATGTTTATAGATTGTATAAACTAAACAAAAGCAGTACTAGCAGAAAGGAATCAGAAGTGCTATAAGCTGAACCATGTTCTATAATACTCCAGTGCTTACTAATCAAGTGCGATCAGTCATTTGTGCTACACACTCAAAATGGATGCTTAATTCTATAATACTCGTGGTGCTGCTGGACAGTGCAATATGTTAGGGCAATTTTGCCCATTTCTGTCTCGTATTTGGTGTAACCTAGTCATTTTTAGGCGGTAGTAAACTGATCCTACTTGTTCATCTATACTTACTGCATTAGTGTAGGATTTAGTCAATTGTTTTGTCAACTGTAGAAATACAAAATGTATTGAGTTTAGATAGAGTCACTTAGTATATCAAAGTTTTAAATGTACATGTACTGATGTAGGTACTTAGATTTTAAATTTTGCAAGGAATGCATAAAAAACATAGCTTTTGCCTGCCCATCTTTCATTGGAATGACTAATTTTCTAGGACTCCATTTTAAAATGTCAAGTCAGTCATTTGGATATATCATTTTAAGATAAATATTCTTTTCAAAAGCAGATCATTATGAGATTGCCATATTGTGATGAAAATTAAAGTGGAATTATGCACATTTTTCAAGTAAAAACCCAGCTGAAATAGATGTGTGTGTAAAAAGGATGGAGGAAATTATAGCTTTTAACCCAGTATACCAAACTCTTTTTGTTACCAGTATGAAATAATTCTCCAAACATGACTTTTCTCATTTTGACTGGGGCAGTCTTTTTAAGGAAAGTCAAACTGCATGCAGGAGTTCCTTCAATTTCAGAAATTATCTACTATAGGTAAGGCAGATCACTGTGTAGAAGATTGAAGAAAAAGAAATATTATTTTATTAGTCTGATTTCTTTATTTCTAAAGCATCAACTGTAAATACGTATGCAGCATTATCGTTAATTTAACAAATTTAAATGTTCTGTAACCAAACATTGCTTTTATAAAACATTCAACAAAAACACATGTGCAGTAAGATGCACAAGCACCAGGAATGAACAGAAGTATATATTATTATGCCACAAATTTAGAGTGATGCCAGTAGTTTAAAATGAAATAATGGGCTTCTGGCTTCTGGTTTGTTAAATAATTTGTGAACGAGTCTTAATTTTCTGCCATGTTTTTTCTAACATATCTGTGAAGTAGAGATGATATTATGGGAAACAGTCAAAAAGTATTACAAGTGGCAAAAACTTGTCAGGTGGAAATAAAATAGGAATCAACCAAGCATTTCTATGGCAGAAATTTGTTAAATAGACTGGTCGAGGTAAAAATAGGACCGACACATGCATCTATTTCTTAGGCAGAAATTTGTTAATTCTAGACAAAATAGGGAACCACTGAATATTGACAATTGTGGCTGAAGTATGTGTAGGATATTTATGTAGGATTTATCAAAGATTACTTACTAGTGGACCAGACCATGATTTCATATTAACACTGGTTGATAATTTAGTTGTAGCTCATACATCTTGTGTGCAATAAATTATTTTATAGGGTAGTTCTAGAAGTTGTGATTTTACAATACAGTATATATTTTGAAGAACATATTGTACATTTTATGTCTATTTATAAGTAGGTATTTAGTATACATTTCAGTTGTTTTACAGTGTATCGTATTATGCTACATTTTAAAGAACCCTAGCTGCTTTTAAACATTTGTCAGTATATTTATTGTTATAGAAATCCTTATCAACTTGTTACTGATGCCCCTGTTATATATGCATCTTTAATTAAACCATGCTTTTCTCCAGACTCCAAGATTATGAGACCAGTAAAAAAAATTCTCTCTTGCCATTGTCAATTTTAGGAATGAGCTGAGGATCAGCCAATCAGATGGTTTTGTTTTTAGACTGTTTATTAACCTTGGAGTCAAGTGAGACAGTGCTATGTCCCTGATATTTTCTGCAGTCCAGCTGGTCTGGATATAATATGCTTGATGAATTATAAGACAAATATATTTAAATTTTACCCTTTCATCTGTTACAGTTTGTACTTAATGATTAAAACACACCCAGTTTATGGCTTATCCTTTAACATGTCACTGTTAGTACCTGTTTATGTAGTACAGCCTACCATTATATACTCGAGTTACGTTTGTTTGTTGAGGAAAGAAATCAAGATTCTGAAGCTTGTTATAATATGAGACAAGTGTTGTTGCAAATTAAAAGATCTTTTTTACTGTCTCTTTAACAGTTTTACCCTCTTCAGCATATTGATGAAGTAAGTTTCTACTACTTTTATTTGTAACAAGTGATTTTTAATGATACAGAAATTAGAACCCTCTCAAATATTTTTTAGAGTTTTGTTCAAAGAATGTATCAAGGTTGATTGGACCTATTTAAACCATCAAACATTCATCATAATTAGAAATTCAGTTTACAGTTATGTTTCTTCTCCTTTCTTTTGAGAAAGCAAAAAAATAATGCAATATAAATTAACAGGTTTATTTTTGCTTTGTTCATAAGATTGGAACTTTTTGACCCTTGGCAGTATTCACATTGGCCTTACAATTCAAAAGTAATAATTTATTATGCAGGTTTTTTTTCACATTGATCTACTGGCCTGATAAATTCTAAGCTATATAAGGCTGGTAGATTATGTAGTAATTTTTCATTTTTTTACATAAAAGAGAAAAGATAAAATACCTTAATGGATGCACTCTGTTCCTAGTAGTAATTTTTTGATGCAGAAAAACACAACATCATGCTACAGATTATGAAAGTGAACAGAAACTGAATTATGTTTTTCTCCTTTAGACTGCCATGAGGTCATTTAGTTCCTTGTTGTATTGTAAAAAAAAAAAGGGAAAAGTTTTATGTTCTGTAAGTTTGATAATTATATAAAGAAATTTATTTAAAGTTATAATACTGGCCAGATAAGATTACGTAGCGAAAGTAATAGGAAGGTCATTTTTCTACAGCAACGCATAAAACATCCGTTCACGAAGACATTGGCTGGATAAATTTACTTGTAAATTGATAGATTCCACCAATGGAGACGGATATAAGAAATGTTACTTTCGGTTTCAGTGACACAACCGCCATCATTCGGATACGTCCGTGACTACGCTACAGGAAGTGGCTAATCGTACGGTCCCGTATGAATAGTGAAATAAACCGCAGGTGGCTATTCATATGGCAGTCTTATATTACATTGTACTGAAGTCATTCAACTGATATGTTTTTCAACCGATTTCTTTACTTTTCTTTAATTTTCAGTCGCACATAAACAGGAAATGATTTCGAATATAGAAAAAGGCTAATTTTATGTCTGCGTGCAATATTGTTGTCATCGTATTACACATATGCAATAAGTGTGAATAATAAAAATGTCATCTATAGAAGTTCACATCATCGTTTGAATATCATGTAATATGCTTACTTTTTCTTTCATATTTCGGTTGATAAGAATGGAACTAATTATTGACAATAATAAGTCTTTCTCTCTCTCTCTCTCTCCCCCCCCCCACCTCCCCCACTGAAAACTAGAGACGCTGCTAAATATCTGAGCATCACTCTAAGTAAATACATGTATCTCATGTGGTCAGAATATGTTGATAACATCACATCAAAAGCAAACAATTCACTTAGATTCATCAGAAGGGAAAAAAACAAAACAAAAAAAACAGGAAAATAAAAGAAACAGCTTACAACACAATGTCCGCCCACAGCTTAAACACTGCTCCTCTATAAAAATGGGACTAAAATTTACATGTCTTCACTTGGTACCGGCAGTGTTCCACAAGATTGGAGGACGGCTATCATTGTCCCTGTATAAATAAAGGGCCCACGAAGCAAAGCCAGCAATCACAAACCTATTCTCTAACTTGCAATTGCTTCCAACTGATGGGGCATGTTTTAGTATCAAATATTATTGATCATCTAGATAATAAAATTTGCTTAATTCCTTCCAACATGGCTTCCGCTCAAAGCACAGTTGTGAATCTCAATTATTAAATTTTAGTCAAGAATTTTTGATTACCTTGAAGCTAGTAAATAGACAGACCTAATAGTAATGGACTTTATCAAATCGTTTGACAAAGTTGATCACAATCGTCTGGTCTACAAGCTATTTCAATTAGGTATATATAGAAAAACATCCATGTGGATTAAATATTTCCTTTAAATACGAACGCAAAAGGTCTTCAATCAGATATGACACATTTGGTATCAGGGGTACCACAAAGGTATGTCCTTAGGCCTTGCCTTTTCTTAACATATCAGTCACCTGCCAGGCTCACTTAAAAGCACCGTAAGGCTCGTTGTTGATGATACAGTAGTTTATCTCACTATAAATATCATGTGAGACTCTCTAGCAGTACCTCCATAAATTAGAGCTTTGGAAAAAGACCCAGTCAAAGGAGTTCCGATAATGCGAAGTGATTAGGGTATATAAAAAGAAATAAAAAAAAAACATTGCTTTTCGCTATAGGCTACATATCCATGAATTTAAAACTATAAAAATGCTTAATATTTAGGCGAACCAGCAGTGTTAGATCACAAAAAGACAAAGAAGACAAAGAAGACCCTAAAATACATGATAAGAAATGATCAAACAAATGATAAATGTACAAATTTAAGAAACTCCGTATAAAACATGTTCAACCATAATTGGAATATTGCTCAACTGTTTGGCATTCAACAATCTCTAACATATGGAATTGAAAGAGTACGAAAGGCTGCCGCCAGATATGTTCAAATCAACTATGTCTGTAGATGAAGCATCACAGAAATGTTAACTGTACTGGCAAACGTTAGAAACAAGGAGAAATTTCACATCCCTGCATCCCTGATTCTTTTATATAAAATCTGTCATTCCATTGGTGTTTTTTTTTTTGTAGATCACCAGTACCGGCTAGACTCTCAGGACCTTCACTTTTATATTCCCTACTCTCGCACCCATTATCACAAGAACTCATTTTTTCCCAAGAACCATTAGACTCTGAAACAACCTACCACATCATGTTAAATCTAGTGCTACTCTTAATGAGTTCAGGAGTGGCCTAGATGTTCAAACCTGACATATATGTTTTATCATGCTGGTTTTAATATTGCACACTAATTTGTGTTTTCAATAAAGGCTTAATCATCAAAGTGTCGACCAGACAGTTGCCTCCCAGTCACAGTCAGTCATTGACAATGGGGACTATCTAGTTCCGGCTAACATAACTTAACTGACACTGTTTTTATTTTCTGATGGTCGCATTCATTAAGTTATGGCGAAACCCCATTTGTTTAACTAACCAGTATCAAACCGCAACATCTCGCACAGTCTCTCGTGAGAAACTCATGATGTCATGCAACAGTTCAGAGCACGTGGTTATTCTTGAAAATCAGTATCAAAATTTTACCTATTTATGAATTTAATTTAATCATATAAAATCTATAAAACAACATACAATTTCTCAGAAAATGTCAGTAAATAACGATTCTTTACCGCCTATTGGTTTTTTCAAAATGAAGAGTACCCTGATCGGGTGACAACTGCAATGACGGACAAAATATTGCATACAGGGGTACCAATTTGAAACTTGTGTTCGAATTATGTTGCATGGATTATTTATGGGTATGACTGAATAGCGAAATCTAGTAGATTTCGCGAAATCTAATCAAATTAGCGAAATCTAGACATAAAATGTAAACTAATGAATATTTTTAAAAATCCTTTTAAGCTTTTGTTAAAAGTGTAAATCTACGTTTGCATGCCAATTTTCAAGAAAAAATATTTATATTTAGGGTGTTATTGAAGCGAAAAACGTATACGGGTCTAGATTTCGCCCGATTCTACATGCGCGGAAATCTCAAGTGTCAGGCAAAATCAAGATATAAAATCTAAAGTGATGAATTTTCTTTCTAAATCTTTTTAGGTTTTTATTAAGAATATATTTATAAGTTTGCATGTCAATTTTCAAGAAAAAATATTTATATATAAGGTGGTTTTGAAACGAAAAACGTATACGGGTGATGATTTCGCCAGAGTTTATATGGACAGAAATTTCAAGTGGCAGGCAAAATCTAGACATAAAATTTAAACTAATGAATATTTTTAAAAATCATTTTAAGCTTTTATTAGAAATATAAATTTACGTGTGCATGTCAATTTTCAAGAAAAATATTTATATTTAGCGTTTTTTTGAAGCGAAAACGTATACTGGTCTAGATTTCGCCCGATTCTACATGTGCGGAAATCTCAAGTGTCGGGCAAAATCAAGATATAAAATCTAAAGTGATGAATTTTCTTTCTAAATCTTTTTAGGTTTTTATTAAGAATATATTTATAAGTTTGCATGTCATTTTTCAAGAAAAAATATTTATATATAAGGTGGTTTTGAAACGAAAAACGTATACGGGTGATGATTTCGCCAGAGTTTATATGCGCAGAAATTTCAAGTGGCAGGCAAAATCAAGACATAAAATTGAAAGTGATGGATATTTTTTGAAAATCATTTAAAGGTTTTATTCAGAATAAATTTCTACGTGTGCATGTCTATTTTCAGGAAAAAATATTTATATTTAGTATGACTAATAACATATAATGATGTTGATTTCGCCCGATTTTATATGCGCTGAAATCTCAACTGAGAGGCAAAATCAAATCTTAAAATTTTAAGGAATGAGAGTTTTTTAAAAAAATCCTTCTAAGCTTTTATCAAAAATATATTTCTATGTGCGCATGTCAATTTTCAGGAAAAAGTATTTATATTTAGTATGATTAATAAACGAAAAACTTATACGGATGTTGATTTCGCCAGAATTTATATGCGCTAAAATCTCAACTGAGAGGCAAAATCAACTCTTTTAAGTTTTAAGGAATGAAATTTCAGTCGTGTAATTTAAATATTATTAAAAATATCGCAGTTATAGTCGTGACCGATTTTAAAAGTCTATGAGTGTATAATCAGTACACTAATATTTAAACATCACTTGGATTTGAAATTAAGATTTCAACATGACGAAAATAATCTCAGATGTATCTAAATAATGCGATTGTGTTTTACGCTCGTTCCAACAATTTTCACGGAACTGCAATCCGTTGATATACAGAGACTATAATTTTCTACAAAAATTTGATTTCTGTAAGTTAAATATTTCTAATCTTACCTCACAGAAGATACAACGGTCGTCACACTGGTCGGCACATACAGTTGATTAGTTAATCAAATTAAATTTAATCCAATTAGTTAAGCGGGGTAAACGATAATTTAATTAAAGGTGGTTTTCTCACACGTTTAAAGAGGTGCGAAATGCAGCAGGTAATCATTCGGTCAAAATTGAGCCGATTTATATCATCCGACAATTATTAGTTCATTATGTGACAAACAGTAATTATTTAGATTTGCAATTTATTTTTCATTAACACATTTTCCATATGAAAACGTCTTTCTAAGAATTAAATTGAAGTTAAATGTTTAGGATATGGCCCATTTTCTTAATGTCATTCATATATGCATTCTTTCTCCAATCATTGTTGAATACAATCTCTTTCAGGTATTAAAAAATTTAGATGATGATTGGTAAATATGACACGTGCAAACATAATTATATTCTCAATAACGGCTCAACACGATTTTAATAAATAATACAAACTTTTAATTTTTCGAGTTGATTTTTTTTTTTTCGCGCAGAATAGGACGAAATCAACACTCGCATAGGATATTCTTTTCAGAACCTTGCTAAATATAAATATTTTTTCTTGAAAACTGACATGCACACGTAGAAATGTATTCTTAATAAAAGCTTAAAAGGATTTTAAAAAGTATTCATCACTTTAGATTTTATGTCTTGATTTTGCCTGTCACTTGAAATTTCTGCCCATATAAACTCTGGCGAAATCAACACCCGTATACGTTTTTCGCTTCAACACCACCCTAATATAAATATTTTTTCTTGAAAATTGACATGCAAATGTATATTTTTATTCCTGATAAAAGCTTAATAGGATTTTAAAAATTATTCACTACTTTAAATTTTATGACTTGATTTTGCATGTCACTGACCATCTGGCAAAATCAACATCCGTATATATTTTTCGTTTCTAATTAATACTTAGTATAAAAAAATTTTCTTGAAAATTGACATGCACACGTAGAAATATATTCTTAATAAAAGCTTAAAAGGATTTTAAAAAGTATTCATCACTTTAGATTTTATGTCTTGATTTTGCCTGTCACTTGAGATTTCTTCGCATATAAAATCTGGCGAAATCAACATCCGTATACGTTTTCGTTTTAAAACCAAACTTTATATAAATATTTTTTCTTGAAAATTGACATGCACACGTAGAAATATATTCTGAATAAAATCTTTAAAGGATTTTTTTAAAAAATCATCACTTTAAATTTTATGTCTTGATTTTACTTGTCACTTGAAATTTCTGCCCATATAAACTCTGGCGAAATCATCACCCGTATACGTTTTTCGTTTCAAAACCACCTTATATATAAATATTTTTTCTTGAAAATTGACATGCAAACTTATAAATATATTCTTAATAAAAATCTAAAAAGATTTAGAAAGAAATTTCATCACTTTAGATTTTATATCTTGATTTTGCCTGACACTTGAGATTTCCGCGCATGTAGAATCGGACGAAATCTAGACCCGTATACGTTTTTCGCTTCAAAAACACCTTAAATATAAATATATTTTCTTGAAAATTGGCATACACACGTAAATTTATATCTTTAATAAAAGCTTTAAACGATTTTTAAAAATATTCATTAGTTTAAATTTTATGTCTAGATTTCGCTAATTTGATTAGATTTCGCGAAATCTACTAGATTTCGCTATTCAGTCATACCGATTATTTATGCCAGATCGAAAGAAAAATTGATTAGAAATATTGTATAGTAAAAGGTGAGTCCATTGCATTTGATAAAATTATAGCGTGACAGACTTCTGGAACGATTCCTGGTTAGGTGTCAGTACGGGATTCATTTTAGCTCAGAGGTCCGTAACAGCATATTATATAAACATCTCTGAGCTGAACTTTTAGCTAGGGACTACTGTGCAGATGTAGACAAATTGATTGTGAAACGTACGGGACCGTAATACGAGCCACGCTAAATGATTGTTCATACGGGACCGTACAAAGAGCCACGCTAATCTATTTTAAGAAACAAAACAACAACATGCGCCACTATATGTATAGTGTCCGTTGACCTGTGAACATTTAGTAGTTGTATACATTGTGCATGTGGGAGTTGTTCCCCTTTGTTTTGTGCTCGCCGTCTGTACTACCTGAAATCGTTTGTAATTAATAAACATAAAGTCTATCCCGTATTCTTGTTTACTGGCGTGGTGGCAGCTGGATGATGACCCAGACTTCCAGAACAATTTAATTTCTATCGTCATTAACGGACAGTTTACAAAAATTTAGCCAAAAGCGGCCGGGAAAAGACGGTTTAACGTACAAATCGGTTCCAAATTCAAGATGGCCACCCATCGTGCTCCCAAACAGTGGACTCTGACAAAGCATGAGACAATTACTTCGTTTGAGTCTTGGCATCAAAATCTCCACTACTAGCGATAACAAAGGATTTTTTAATTTTAAAAAAATAAAAGCATATGATACATAAAAATGAAGGTTCTGTCAAAGGAAAAGCAATAGTGTAATATAAATTGACTCGAATGGCAAAAAAAAAATTTTTTTCAAAAATGAAATGAAATTTTATCTTTTATATTCTGTCAACTCATCAGTTTTGTTCATAGGTCATTTTGGGGGCTTGAGAACTTAGTTTTCGGTAGAATATATCATGGCAGTCAAGTGCAGAATCATTCAGTTATAATAAATGAATACACATTTAAGTTATTACATTGAAAACAACAGACAGAGTGTGATCACAATAAATAATGTCTCACTAAATGGGTTAAAAAGACAAAATTATTCAAGGAATGGAAACAGTTGCCTGAATATGTATTTATTTAGATAAGAATCTGTAACTCTCCATGTTATAATCATAAACACCAATAATAATTTGTTCTCAAATATAAACAAGCTAAAAATGTGTGGGTGGGGTACACTACATTGTATAAAAAACGTTTGAACTATATAAATAATGAAAGTGTCATGCGCTGATTACTATACTCAATAATAGTATGTTGCCTGATAAATCAATTTATAACATTATTTTCAATAAAGAATAATTTTAATAAATTATATCCTCGCTTGAAATTCATTTTTTTTTCTGTCAAAACATTGTCGGCCATTTTACAGGAGAGCTTCAAGGGGACGTAAATCTTATTGACGGAAATCACCGAAATTTTACGACATATGCCTCGTGATCATTCGTTCATTTCCGGTTTAGCAGCGGAAAATGGCGGAAATTTGACGAGGAAATCTTTCACACCCCCGGTCTCTTCAATCCTGCTGCGCCACTTTGCGCTGCAATGAAATCAATATTTTATGACTTCATATTGTTTGTAGAAGATTGTGTTGAGTATATTTTAACATAACTTTGCCTAATTATATATCTAAATTTAGAATTTTTTGTCGAAAATTGGCAAACTACTCGCGCTTAGAAAATACTACTGTATCATTTTTCAGGAAATATTTTTACAGGACGTTAATCTGCTCACAAAAAGCTTTCAATTGATAGTAAAACCAGTTGTGTCGTGCATATAGTTTTTGTGTAATGATGATTTACATGTTATGACCAAATGCCAGTTATGAAAGACAAGCGCGTCAGTGGCGGTATAAAATGTTGAAAGGCGGAAGTTTATCGATGAAATTTGGAACTTACAAATGTATTCTTCCTAATGATTTATAGATATTGAGTGAGGTTGTTATACATTTTATCAATTTGTAAAGTTTTTATAACTTGTCAATTTATCTGTAAGTTTATATTTTGGATTTTTGTGTATCAATTATACATTATGACAGATATGTACTGCGCTATCGAAAATTTCAGTGATATCGTTACCACTACATTCTCTCTTTGGACACAAACTTTGCCCCATTTTTGGTTGACGGGTTTACATGGCTGAAAAAATCTGGTAATCCCTTGCGTGGTCTAACTGATGATGGTGAAACAGTTCCGGAGGCAAAACGACGTACAGCGGAACAGAAAGTGACTCACCTTGATTTAATGCTGGGACAAATTGCGAATTACTGTCCTATCATTTCAAGAAATACGATCGTCAAGAATTCAACATCCTTAGTTAACATATGGCAGGCTATTCGTCTACATTATGGCTTTCAAAGCTCGGGGTCAAACTTTTTGAACTTTAATGACATTAAATTGGAACCCGACGAGCGCCCTGAGGATTTGTACCAGAGACTAATTAGTTTTGCAGAAGACAACCTTCTCAAGGCAGGCGGCAATATTACACATTACGGGGACGTTCCAACTGATGATGAGGATCTTACCCCATCCATGGAAAATTTCATCATTCTGACATGGCTTCGCTTAATTCACCCAGGTCTTCCAGCTTTTGTCAAACAGCGCTATGGAACTGAGCTCCGGTCGAAAACTTTAGCTTCAATCAAACCCGAGATTTCACAAGCGTTAGACAGCTTACTGGACGAAATCCAATCGCTCAACGAATCCAAGGTTCTGAGAACTGCATTCAATTCCAAGTTACCTTCAAGCCCGAAACGAACACCAATCTGCCCACTCTGTAAACAAGCTGGCAGATCACGTTACCAACATTATTTAAGCAAATGTAACTTTTTACCAGACTCTGATAAACAGTTCTTAAATTCCAGAGTGAGACAGACCACCGAAGATAACGATTACGTTGAGAACCGTTACCAAACCGATGATCAAGATGATCAGTATGAGCATGAGACTGATGCCCCGCAAACACATTATCCCGCACCCCATCTTCACGTAGAGTTAGTACTAAGAAATCACCTACGATGAAAGTTTTCTATAAGCATTACGCGTTAACTGTCACGCTCGATACTGGCGCGGAAATTAGCATGATCAAAAGTTCTGTTGCTAAACATATTGGAGCAACTATTCAGTCAACCAGTCAAAACGCACTTCAAGCAGATGGGTCAACTCCGCTTAACATTACGGGGGAGACACATATCACGCTTTCACGGGGCAGTAATCACTTCAAACTTGATGCGCTTGTAGTTGATAATCTCGATGTTGATGTTTTAGCTGGTGTTACATTTATGGCATACAATGATATCTCAGTCAGACCTTCGAAACATGAAATCACTATAGGTGACTCTGAGAAAATCAACTATGGTGCTTTCAGATCCGAAACTGAAAACTCTAATGTGCGTCATGTCCGACCGTTTGTTTTGCGTATCTCCTCCTCTATGGTAGTTTGGCCCGGTGAATACATTGAAGTAGGTATTTTAAGTGATGCTCACCCAGATGCTACTCTTGCCATTGAGAGGCGTTATGATTGTGACAAGACTGTTGCTGACTGGCCATCTCCTCAGATAATAGAGGCTGTCAATGGCAGGATTCGCATACTTAATGACTCTACGGAGCCGCAAAAGCTTCATAAACATGACCACTTTTGTCAAGCACGACTTACCTCCCCTGTTGCAACCATGCAATCAGCTTTAGACTTCCCTATTTCACCCCCTTCTTCGGTTCATTTGAAGAATTCCCATGATAACCTCACTGCTAACTCAGATTCGGTTAATCTAGATCCTGACAACATTCTCCCACCCAAGTCACGCTCTGAATTTCAGTCCCTACATGACCAGTATGATAATGTTTTCAGTACTGACATAAATAAAGGCTACAATGGTGCTGTAGGTCCCTTTCAGTCAGGGTTCGACACTAACGGTGTCCCGGGGGCCCGAGGATCCCAAATTTTGAGGAGGAACGCCAACTTCTAAAAGCTGGGATTCCGGCTGGATACCTATTTTTTTTGTCAATGATATCCAAAAAGTAAAATATATACCTGTTTGAAAAATATTTTAATTAATAATCAATCGCTTTATTTTCGTTCTTTTCCTAAAGAAACAAATTCCGGATGTTTACTAACTCAAAATATGGGATTTCGTCATCATTATTTACGTACAAGGTCATGTGGTTACTATTTAAATATATCGGGTACTTTTCAAAGAAAGACACCGGGGTTTTTTCCTACATGTGCACGACGCTACGTCATGGAAAATTACTGAGAAAAGTGCTTGCAACTGGCCGGTTCGCGGGACTTTCCTCGTTCTAAAAATAACAACCATTTAACATCTAAGTATTTTTAAATGTGTTAGGTCATGGAGGTCACGCGTGATACACGCAGATTTCCCCTGAACAACAATTTGTGTTTACGATGGCTTGGAATTTATGGCCTTACACAAAGAAGTATAAAATATATTTATTTTTATAGCTCTTTGCCTTACATAACGGGAAGTGTTAATCAAAACAGAAGGACCGCGGCTTCCAAATATTTTATGACACCCCAAGAGTTAATTGCAGCGGAAGTCACCCGTGATGTACCGACGTTTGATCATCAAAATATTAGTTAATATTATCTAAAAATATTTTAATTTTTAGCACAAGAATACTGTAGTCGGTTACGAGTCTCGATCACAGCGATCTTTTTGCACTTTCAGAAATTTTACGATCCGTTATTTCTGTAGTCTAAATAATGAGACCTCGGGCAGACCGATTTTACATTTTGATATTTTACGTTGTCTACCTAGAGGTCTCAACCAGAAACAATCAAAACTGTGGTGGAAACCATGGTCTATTGAAATTACGATTTATCAGTAGTCACGATTTTTCTTTAGCCCTAACTGCTAACCTGTTGTTTTAAATCATAAATAGTTAATAAAAAACATAAGAACCTGACATATTTATCAAGAATTTCTGTTGTAAAAAATTTAAACCTCTAACGTTTCAATCGTCTTCATGTAATGGCGGTCGGAGGCGTGACCAATGAAAACGCTTCGTGTAGTAATGTGTTTACCGGTGATCGGCCATTTTCCAATATGTAGTACACTCATGTTAAACCTTGGCAATTTTTTAACTGCCATAGTTTGAATTTTTCTCAAGAAATCTCGGTAATATATACATCATTGAAAAGGAAAAATTACAGGCTTTCTGTGTATGTATTTCTTTTTTTTATCCGTTGCATTATTATAACATAATTCCCGCCCAACGGATTCCATTGGGTGTTACTTACGCAAAGAAGAGGACAGTGCTACCACATTCTTTACCTTTTCTGGTTTGTACTCGGAGGCGGATATCGACAAGTCAAAATGATACAACGATATTCAACTCTCGAGTACAATTATTTGGACTATTATTTCTGTAGTGTTATTCAGTTTGATGGTTGTTTTTTTTATATAAATACTTACCGATTCCGATTCGGAAGATAAGTCTATTAACTATAAATCAAACTTTCAAACATCAAAATGAAATTGTATATGAATTTCAATGTGAAAGTAATCAAAAACAGAATTTTATGCCTAAAAATATAATTCCCTTACTTTAACACTTTATATCTTCAAACCTCAAAGAGAAACTACAGTAAATTTTGTATCATCGGAAATATAAATGCCAGGTAATATTAAGATTTTATATTTTAAAATATATGAAGAGATGTCAAGAATTTCAAGAATTTTTTTTTTGATATTATAATTTTTAGTGGTTGTCACAACAGACTTGACAATGATTATATCTATAAGATACAAGTGTCTCCAAAGTCGAGACCTTGTCTTGACATTGGCAAACATGTAAATTGATATCAGTTTGGATACATTCTTCTGTAGGAGTTAAGGTGTCAGCCACTCAATACAGAGGTTGCGGGTTCGAATCCCACTGGGGTCACGACCGTAACTTCTCATAAGACACCTGTTGTGATTGTTTTTATGTACCATATTATGAGGGATCCCAAAGCCTGAGGAGGACCCCCAGATTTAAAAAGTAGAGATTCCTTCGGGAACCTTGTTCAAATAAGTTAGTGTCTAACCCTGCTTTCAGGCTAAAGTCAATATGGGTCCTGTACAACCTCCCCAACGAAAAGGGAGAGTACCCCAATATAACCGAGATAAGTTAGTTCAATTACAGCAAAAATTTGATGAACTTGAATGTCAAGGCGTTTTCTGCCGTCCAGAAGATCTTAATATGTCTGTTGAATATCTTAACCCATCATTTTTGGTTAAAAAACCCCAGGGCGGTTACAGATTAGTTACAGATTTTGCCGATGTCGGCCGGTACAGTAAGCCTCAACCATCCCTTATGCCTGATGTAGATTCAACTCTTCGCATTATTGCTCCTTGGAAGTACATTATTAAAACTGATCTTACAAGTGCTTTCTACCAAATTCCACTTTCCAAGGATTCTATGAAGTACTGTGGTGTTGCTACACCATTTAAAGGCGTAAGGGTCTATACTCGCACTGCTATGGGTATGCCAGGGTCTGAGACAGCATTAGAAGAACTCATGTGTCGAGTTCTGGGTGACTGCCTTCAGGATGGCATTGTTGCTAAGTTGGCTGATGACCTATATTGTGGTGGTAACAGTCCCGATGAGTTGTACACAAATTGGAAACGTGTCCTTGCAGCCCTTCACAAGTCCAATTTGAGATTGTCACCTTCCAAAACTGTTGTTGCTCCTACTTCAACAACAATTCTAGGTTGGACATGGTCAAATGGTATCATCACTGCCAATGCCCACCGTATTTCTGTACTGTCCTCTTGCCCACCTCCTACAACAGTACGTGGCCTTAGGTCATTCATTGGTGCTTACAAAGTGCTTGCAAGAGTTATACCTAATTGCTCCTCTATACTTGCCCCACTTGATGACACAATTGCAGGCCGGCCTTCACAGGAAAAGCTTGAGTGGACTGATGACTTAAATGTACAGTTTGCGAACGCTCAAAAACTTATAATGACACATAAGGCTATCATACTTCCTAGGGCTTCAGACCAGTTATGGATTGTTACGGATGGTTCTGTTGTCAGACGTGGCATAGGGGCAACTCTTTATGTGACAAGAAACGACAAACTGTCACTAGCCGGTTTCTTTAGCGCTAAGTTAAGAAAGCACCAAGTTACGTGGTTACCTTGCGAAATTGAAGCGCTTGCGATTGCCGCTGCAATAAAACATTTCAGTCCATATATTGTTCAGTCTAAACATAGGTCATGTATTTTGACAGATAGCAAGCCATGCGAACAGGCTGTTGAGAAACTCTACCGTGGAGAGTTTTCTGCCAGCCCTAGATTGACATCGTTTTTGTCATTAGTTAGCCGGTACAGTCTTAACATTAGGCATTTAGCAG